>NW_010122327.1:0-9551 GCF_000699245.1 Pterocles gutturalis | reverse complement strand
AGAACCCCTTGTGCACAACCTCAGATTTCTGTGCATTCCTCTGATCCTCCTCTTGCCTTGTTTCTTTGAGTGAAGGAGAAGTAGTCAAAATGAAGATTCTGGGGGGCTTGAGAGAGTGTTGTTTTCTACCTGTGCCTTCTGGAGAGATCTCTGTTTCCAATGAGACGTAACCTCATCCTAATCCTCGTGACAGTTCGTTCAGGTTTTTCAGTTGAGATGCTCTTGTGATCACTTGTTAACTTGTTTCAGATGAAAAAACCCACAGTTTAAGCACTGAAATGGGTTAACAAACACATTATCAAATTTTAAGGAGGTCACATGTAGCAGCAGGACAGTGAAAAGCAAGGGGTTGTATAGCAGTAGTTACTCAAATTAATATATGTTAGCCAAAAGAAGAGATGTCAAAAAGTTCTTAGAGAGTTTACCCCCATGGACTGTTGACATTCTTGAACACTGCTGTTTACAAAATTTTAAACATTATGTCCCAGATATGTATAAATGGCTGCAAGTAAAAAAAAAAAAAAAAAAAAAAAGGACATGAGAGGCAAAAAATAGAGCTATGTAAATTCTATATGAGAAGGAAAAAAAAAAAGTTTTCTCATTCTGAATTTGTTCAGCAAATCCATACTTAGAGAAGAAGACCAGAAATGCTTTTCTCCACCCATGGTACATAAGATCCTCGTTACATGCAAGTAAAGACTTCTCAGCAGCGACCTCTTAGTTTTCTGACCACTCCATGATCTTTCAGGGAAGAAAGGGGGAATGGTTTTGTGACAGAGGTTGTACCTGATCAAGTGTTCCTGTGGTCTTCTGAAACTGTTGAAAAGCAATTCTCAAGTAAGTGAAGAACAAAATACACAAGAAATAATTTCCATCATAGCAGTTTGTTGTCCGAATCAAAAACTTGCCATGCCAGAGACAAAATATAGTAGAGTTCCCAAGTTACTACTAAGATATCCTGTCATGCTACTGACATTGCTCTGTTGGGTTTTACAAATGATGTACTTCTGTCAGCTCAGATGCAGACTGAGTCTTGCTATTAAGAAGTTTTTCCAAAACACTTTAAAGTGCTTCAAATATGTTCTGTATCAAAGAGGAACATATTTTAAAGTAAATAATTCAACTGTCCCCAGATTATTTTTTTTCACTTCTCATCAAGTAAATGCAAAAAAACTGCTGGATTATTCTTAAGTATTACAAATTTGGGCTGAAATTCAATTTGTCAATATCAAATGCTAGAAGAGATGGTAGGTTTTATGATTTTTGTCATTAACCATATTTCCACTTCTATTTCATCTTCTAGGTCTAGTCAAATACTGTCATACACAGAATACAACTAGTAAAAGAAAAGCTTTGAGTCTTTTCAAGCATCCTGACTGTGAATGTTATTTTGATCAAATTAGATTGCCAGACCATGACAGCAATTTCATTAGTTCATTTTGAAGTCCTTCCCAAACACATTTCAGTTATTTTGCTTTGTTTGTTTCTCCTTTCCTCTTTTTTTTTTTTTGTTTTTTTTTTTTTGTTTTTTTTTTTTCCCAAATCTATGCTTCCTGGCAGTATTCTTTGTTTTGGGTAGGATAAAATTCATGCTACTCTGTGGTCTGTGTCCCCCTGAGGCTTGGTACAAAAGACCAATATTTATAGCCCATAGACAAAAACAAAAGTGAAGGGATGCAGAGCTGTAACACAGAAGAGGAGCAAGTCACAACTTGTGGGTCGTTGTTCTATGGCATGAGAGCAAATTCTGCTGCAGCTTGTATCTTTCCTAATTCAATTGAAATCAATCCACAACCACAGGTCAACAAAGATTGTGGCCCATAACTTACAGATAAATGCACCTTTCGACCATTTAATCCTAAACGATGTATCCCTTAATACATGCTATGAAGTACATTAAAGTAAAATGGTGACAGACTGAACAATGCATACATTCTTTAGGCATGAGAGGCAGAAATGTATCACAGACAAGGCAGGTTAAAGGTAGCAAGGTAAGTTAATGAGTTCCTGTCTCCTCTGCTGTGTGAAGGTTACCCCTTCTTGGATAGGCAACAGACTGGATCAATGAACCAAAAATCCCAAGTTATTCTTAACATATCAGCAGTCATGTTTATTGTGTGGATCCCCAGAAGCTGTGGTGGCACAGCCAAGGCAAAGTAATAAACAAAGGCAAAAAATGGTGCCGATATGTTATACCATATGTCCAGAAGTATATATTACTAGAACAGCAACTTTTCTACTCTTTAATGGACTTCTTAGGTAAATTTGCCCATTGTGTAAAAAAAAATAAAATACACTCAAATAAAAATTTTACACTACTGTAAGATTTGACATGCAAACCATAGCAAATTAAACAATGGAGTCAGTCTCAATTAAATATCAGGCTTATAAATTGCAGGAAGAAAATGGTTATAGAAAAGTTGGGCAGCATGGAGATAGGGCATATTCACAGAGAAGATCTGACTGAATTTGAAATGACTGTGAAGGAATTAAGGACCAAATGGAAACTCTAACAAATCTCCAGTATGTAACAGCTTATTTTTCCACTGTTTGCTGTCTCTGGTGGCACATACAATCTCGTGCTAATGCTGAACTGTGAGGCTACATTAGCAAGGAAAAGCAATGTGTTCTCACTTGCTCAGATGAACTTGAGTCACAAAGTTCAGATACCAACTTGAACACACTAAGTGAATTACTGTTCTAGTTTAGGGAATACAGTCTTGACATACAAGTCAAATAAATTGCACAGACCTTTTTTTCTTGTTAAACTTTTCATATTTTTAGAGATACTTAACCCTGAATATGTTAGTTATTTATATGTGATACTTCTGAAAAATAATTTTCACTAACCAAGATAATATTTCTGGTTATGAAAGCACCTGCTTACATTTCAATGACTTTAGAAAGATGTAAGTATTTAAGAAAACACTTAAGCTCATACTTGACTAGTTTTTTTCTCAAGTGAGAAATTTAATTAATAAGTGTTAGATATGTTCAGGAATATAATTAGACATGTTTCTAAATTTTTAATGAATAAGTTAATTGTTCTTTGATATTGCAAAATGATCCATTACTGAAACTCATCCCTTGAGAACTTTGAAGTTTTATATTTCAGCCTTTCACAATACCAGAGCATTCTAAACACTCAGTATGATTTATACATCATTTTCCCTTTTATTACTAGAAAATCCTTCTGATGATTTGGGAAAAAAAAACACCACCCACTGCAAGAATGATCTTCATATCAAATTATTCACTCATAAATAAGATGAATTAAATTATTTTTTTTCTCACAGGACAATAAAATGTAGGCAAAATTCATACCTTAATCTTTTGAAAATAAAGACCTATCTGAGCAAAAGCTGCTTTATGGTATGCTCAAAGCTATGAAGAAGACATGCAAGGTAAACAAGAACTCTTTTTTGCCTTATATGCAGTCACACAATCTGAATTTTAAACACTGAAACCGACAGATGTATTTCAATATTGCTGATGTGTTATTGTGAAGCAGTACATTTATATCTTCATCAAGTTAAGTGATACAATTTGAACTTCTCCAAAGGGTTGCTGTCTTGTAATTACTTGTTCTTTTTCATTGAAGAAAACAAAAACAATCCCTTTAAGTTCCAGAGTATTTATAAAGTTATCAGGTCACTGAAACATTTTTATTGAGATGTTTGCTCTTAGAGATTAAGATTTATATTTTTGAGCACTAGCTCTAGAAAAAAAAAAAAAGAAGGAAAACAACCCTGTACTTTAGCATGTGTATTTCTGTGTTTCTTTATAATCGTGCTGAAACACTGGCCTGTGAGCTAGCTTTCTTTAGAGTTGGTAGATGTACAACCAAAACCTATACTTTTATCTGTACGCTTTTCTCTAGAAGACACAGACATGATAACTAGGAAGTGAAAGAAAACACATGCGAAAAATCCACTGACTTTTGGGAACAGTGTTAATATTTACTAGTAATAGAGAAAAGTGTGCAGGTAGTCCATTTTTTGTCTTCCGATGACACAGGAGGGAATTTTCAAAGAACATTTCTTTTGAAAGAATATGGCAACCACTTTAAAATGGACATTTGTACACATGCATGTAGTTTGTATGTATGTATTATTTTACTATTAATACCAATCCTATTGTTAAGAAGGAACTAAACAGCTCAAAAAGGTTAAACAAATAACTTTAAAGCATACAGGACTTCAGTAAGATGTAAGTTTAGAACCTTTTAAAAATCTTAAAATAGATTAACATATTTGAAAATACAAATAATGAGTGAGCAGTGAATCTCTCAACTTCTCTTTGCAAACTGTGAGAGTGCAGATGAACACAAAACACATTTAAAATAGAAAGTAAAAGCAAATAAACACCTATGGCTGCACTACCTAATTCACTGCAGCAATTTTACTGCTTCAGAGAATAAATTCATTGGGAGCTGGGATCAAGAAGAAATTACTGTCCATGGAATACCACACTTAAAAGCATTATATGGAGGTTTTGTTTTACAGGATTATGTACTACCAGAAATACTATACTGGATTAGATGGACCACTGTGTCAAAATCCCTATGGTTGAGGGAAGGGTTACCTCAACCGTGATGTTTAGCACCACTAGTAGAATACGTCTAATAACGCTTTTTTTGCTCTCCCTTCTCTATGCTGCCCCTCTGCCACCTAAACTGTGGAAAAGTATTGCGACCCTTGAAGAAACTCCTTAATGTAGCAATCAAACCAGTAACTTGTTCAGCTCCAAGAAAAGAGTCACCTAATGTTGTGCTTGGGTATCCATGCCTACTGGTTTGCTTTTCTTTTCTCTTTCACTGAACTTTGTCCATGTCAAGTAAAGTGTCTTCTATGATCTGCACTGAAAGACATTCTTGCTTTAGGAGACAGCTTCCCTGTCTTTCACAAACACAAGGGACAAAAACTTTATGACCTCTTAAGACACTGCTACATATGCTTTCGTTGTAAATGATGTGAGTATGATGCACCTCTTAAGACACTGCTACATATGCTTTCTTTGTAAATGATGTGAGTATGATGGGGGGGAGGGGAGGATGGACCAATCGTGTTTCAATTAGAAAGGGAACCTAAGAAATATTTCCCAAGAGAAATCAGGTGTACTTTGAAAAACAGGCTAATATAGACAAATCTTGGAATCAACAAAGGAATAAAAGAAAAATTGCTGTCTAGAAAATCAACCATACAAACTAGAGTCTCCCAACAGCTGTATCTTCCTGCAGTCTCAGGCATCAAATCATTAGCCTCTAAAGGTTTGCAGCTCCTCAGTGTCCTTCAACTTATTATTGAGATGCATGTAATAAAGGCTGACACTAGGAAATCAGAAAAATCAGGTCTTTAAATATCAGACATTTGTTTTTGGAATACTTTACTCTTCTGGTCTCGAGTAGCCCACATTTTGTGTTAGTTTTTTTAGGCCTCTCTGCACCTCATGAACCCTTTGAGGCAGATTGTGCTTATCAGTATACCTATACCTCAGTCTGGGGTACAGGTTTCTGGTCATTTCTAACACAAGACAAAGTTGAAGAGAATCTCAGTCCCAATCAAAATTTAAAATCACTACTCATTTATTGTTTGAAAATAGATTTATTAAGACAATTCTAGTGCAAAAAAGGATTTTGAAAAAAAATAAAGTCAGAAAAAAAAAGGAAAGAGGACCCCATTATGACAGGTTTTTAAAGAAATAAAATCTTGAAAGTTTCTCTGACAGCTCCAGTAATAATCCTAACTTTTCCAGAACAGTAGTGATGAATCCCTATGTTCAAACCAAGAGTGTCTTTTTAGACATGCTGTCGTGGGAGTTGGCCCTGTTAAAATGCAACTGTTGTGGCGGCACTTTTCTCCTCTTACCATCACATTAGGTTGATCCCTATGTAACAGCAAACTCAGTGGTCCTGGTTAAACACCAAAGCAGAAAAGATGATAATTCCTGCTAATCTGTGTTTTCTGTGTGTGGGAGTCTAACCTGCAGCTTCAAGCTCAGTTATATACTCTGGAAAAACAGGAATGTTTGTAAAACAAATGTTTCGTGAGTTAATGTCTGTTGAAATGGTTTGTTTCCCATCTTTGGTAATGGTCATGATTAATGATTTTGAAGGTTAAACAACCCAGGCTTGTTTGCATGCCATAAATAAAAGCCATCAGTATACAATTCATGACTGCGGTTTCACACAGTGAAAAAAAGGATGCTGTCATTGTTGCTGTCCTTTGCTGGCTAGGGTTGATGTGTAACAGCAGGTGCCTTTGAAAGAAATGTTGTTGGCGCTTGTAAAGGCAAACTGCCCAAAGCTGCATCTTTTTTTTTATTTAGGGAAAGGCCATTGTTTCTTTTGTTGCCAGTTTGTCAGGGGAAATCTTTGCAGAAGAGCTCAGACAGATTAAATGGCACAAAAGGTTTAAGAAACATGGCTACGCCACAGGTTTCATGGACGTTACAGGTCATACTTAAATATACTCGTACTTGAATAATGTCGCCATGATTGACTAAACCTAGCAGTCCTGAAATTGTAACCTTCACCTTTCATACTGTTTTTGTTGGTGTTTTGGGGTATTATTATTATTATTATTATTTCTTATATGTTTAGATACATAGAAGTATTGAACACACTTTTTACGTACAAAGTCTTGTGTAATTAAAAGTCATGGGGAAGCAGATGGAAAAGAAGAATGTAGCCTGAAATAGCTAACTGTCAGAATCTGTAATGACAAATACTTCAGAATCCTTTCTTTTTAAAAGTTGAAATTTTGGAAGTGAGGTAGTCTATGTCTCTAGTTACAATCTCTATGATTGTGTATCATTGATAGTTCTCATATTTTGTAAACAAATTAAAAACCTGTGCCATTTCATATAAAGCTGAGTTATACCCTTGGATACACTAGGAACCTGGGTCAGTCAGATAAATTTTAAGTGTATCAAATGCAACATTTTATGGAGATCTGGGTTCTATTTATGTGTTGAAGCTGATGTCGCTAAGCAAGATACAAGGTAATTAACTACTTTTGCTTGCTAAATCTGCAAATAGCAGTATTCAGTTTTCTAAGTTGCATGAGTTAGAAGGAAGTCTGCATGCACGATTTGAAAACACTGATAGTGAAACAATACTGATGTTGATATTTTGTACTAGTGACACAGCACTTTGTTCCAGTAAAATCCTTTCCGTTCTTCATGTCTTTTCCAATATGCTAAAATATGACATTAAACTTAAACTAGGGCCAAATGCAAACCATCAAATTAGTTTGAGCACAGTCAAATATTTCAGTCTTATGAAAATGAAATGTTGTAATACTTGCATAAAAGGAGAGATGTTATGTTTTTCTCCTTGCTGTTTTCTCTTTAGTTAACACATTTTGACAAATTATGCTCTTCCAGCAACACTGACTTCTCAATGGAACAGAATTTGTCTGTTGTACAGACAAACTATACATACTATAGTTTGTAGCTTGTTATCTAAGTTATCTAAGTACCTTCAGTTCTAGGTTTTTCAAGTAGAGTCTCAGTTTTTATCCTTTTGTCTGTGCCTTCTTCACACCATTCCTTTCTCAACTCTGCATTTGAAATAGTGTTGAAATAGTGCACCAGGTAGGAATGACTCTTTCGACAAGCAAAATGTCCAAAGTCAAATCATGGCAGAGGAATGTCTCATTATGTTGAAAGGAGAATGACAACACTTAGTCCTTTTGGTTTTGGATTCTTCTTTTGCTTTGTGCTTTTTCAATATTTTAGTTGTCAGCAGATGTTCAAAGAGAAATGCAGCTCCCTGTACATTGTAGCTGACATCAGGGAGTATGTTCATCGTTACGTAGAATAACATCATACAAGAAAGTGACATACTGTGATTGCACGTTGCCTATCATTGCACAACATCAGGTGCTGGAAGATGCTGCATTTGCTTGCTGATATATTATACCTCTCTAAATCATCTGGTAAAGTACGAGCAGTGAGTCACCTGAAGTAGGTTGCTGGGAATATCCTAGGGCACAAAGCAAAATATTCAGGGAGGTGTTCTCTGCTAGAACTAGCAGGCATTTCAGACAGTTTTCAGTGCAAGTCTTTTATTAGTTAGAGTAAAACGTTTTCTAAAGCTAACTTTTCTCCTGAAAAATGCATTGCTAGCTGGAACACTGTGTTTCGTTGTGTAACAGCTGCTCACATGTTGTGACACTTTCCATAATCAGAATGGGGGAACAGAATGCCATAATTTTAAGAAAAAATCGTGGAACAGCTACATCCTATAACTGAGAATGAAAAAGGAGAAGAGCAAGGAGTGGGGAGAACCAGTCCTTTCAACAGCAAAGGCATAGTGGCATCTATGAGATTATCTAACCTGGCCCAGAACAACCTAAGCCCACATTTTTTGCTGTGGTTTCCATTTTCATTGTTTTGTGTTATATACCAGATAATACGTTATAATGAATCAGAAGATCTGTTTGTGTACCTGATTGTATTCCTGAAGTCAGGGAAGGCATTCTTGTGAAACAGAAGTTGGAACTGATTCTGACCTGGTATTTTAAGGATTTGGAAGTTGACAACCCACTGGAATTCAAGCTGAAGCACTTAGCACACAGGGAACCCTCCTGCTGCATACATCACTGCACAGGAGTTTGGCATGATGATGATTGAGGCAAAAAAAATGTGGGGAGATGGATTAAACAGTGTAGCACCTGTAACCTGTGATAAGTGAAAATGTGGTGAAATGTTTCAACATACACTTTGGGATGATTTTAGGTGGCAGCAGCAGAGAACCCAACCATATCACTCAAATGAAGGGTGGAGATGTCTGATTTATGTCTGAGCTGAGTTTCAGCTCTGCTTATGTGCCTTCTCTTTGGTTGCAGCCCCCATCACACAGTGGCTTTGAGTAATGAATATCTGAAGAGAGTCCTGGCCTGCAGCTGGGACAGGGCCACATGCTATAGAGCCAGAAACCTTCTTTTTCCCCAGCAATCTCCCAAACTGGGTCTAGTCTTGACCCTGAGGATCTTCATTGAGTGGCTATTGAGACTGTTTCAATTCAAAAAAACCTTAGTGAGGGCTATGATTTCTTGTGTAGTCAATTTGTGAAATCCAAGGCTTTTTGTAAATAGAGCCAAACTGTGACAGACTTGAGTCAAAAGAATTCTCCATGTAAAAGAAAGCTTTGTTTACCACTGCCAGTACTTGAAAATTGGAGGCATCACCTGTTATATTGTTTCCTTTTCACATCTGACTTTTTAATATTTTTTTTATCTTATGTAAGATAGTGTGAAAATCTGCATATTGGGAGTAGTATACATTCTCATGATTTCTAAAATTTGCATGTTGGGAGTAGTATATATTCTCATGCTTTCTAACTCATGATAAAGGCAGGGCACTGACCACCAAGAGCTAAAATGGAGAAGGAGGAAGGGTGAAGAGAAAGAACTCCCAACTGCGTTGTCTAGTGTAAGTATGTTATCTCAGAACAATTTTTTGTCACCTTGAAGGCCATGGTAAGTAAGTGTAGCACAAAGAAATGAGTGCAAGAATACAATTTATTTATAAAATAAATATATTTA
>NW_010122326.1:0-10293 GCF_000699245.1 Pterocles gutturalis | reverse complement strand
ACTCCGTTCACCACGACTCTCTGGGCTTGGCCATCCAGACAGTTTTTTATCCAGCAAAGGGTGTTCCTGTCTAAGCCATGAGCCACTAGCTTTTCTAGGAGAATGCTATGGAACATGGTGTCGAAGCCCTTGCTAAAGTCCAAGTAGATGACATCCACGGCCTTTCCCTCATCCACTAGGCGGATCACCTGGTCATAGAAGGAGATCAGAGATCAGAAAATGCTCTGTGGATCTCTCTTGCTAAATCTCTGAATGGATTCCACTGTATTGTCAGTGGCAAGCTGTGTTGACCCTTCACCACTCAGCAGCAACAGTCACTTGATGGTACATCTAGCTATTCCAAATTAATTTAGATTTCTTAAAGTTGTTGGTGCCACTCTGCCTTAAAAAGATTAAAAAGCAGGTTCTATGTTGCTGTGAGTGGAAGAGTATATGAAAGATCAGTGCTTGTCAAGGGAAGTTACGAATGTTCGTTGTCATTGCTTTTATAGTTGTCAGTTGGGAAGACTTAGTCAAGCATTTTAGCCTTTTCTTTCCCTTGCTTTGTATGTTGCTTCTGTTCATGATTTTTTAGAGATCTGTTTCCAATTTAAAGTTGTGAAAATTATAATATCTAACAAAAAAAATAATGGTGCAGATTTTTTGTCTGTGTGGAGGAGTTAGGGAGGATCTCCCATTTTAACTGTTGACATATTCTTGGTTCCTGTGCATTAAGAAATAGAGACATCTGTTAGTGAACCTCGCACACTGCCACTGAAGAGATGAGACCCCAGGACATTTAAGCAGGTGGTATATGGTTTACTTTACTATTTTAGTGATTTTGCAGTTGAAGGTGTCCCTTTTGTGGCAGACAGTATGTGTAGGTACTGTTGAAATCTGTGAATAGTAGGTTAGTACTGTCGTCCACAGTGGTGCTGTTCTCCCTGTGAAGCTTGATTAAAAATTCTCCAGTAGAGATCAAATGTAAACATGTACCCTAGTGCTAGAAGTGAAGTCAAATGATGGTTTCTATAGAGTAAAAGTTAAGATTTACAGATATGTGTAAATTCTAATTTTAATGAAATAGTGACTCATCCAGTCAGGAGAGAACAGGTTTTCAGTTTTGCTTGGAATATTGGTAATGACCTTTCACTATACAGTATTATTTCTTTAACGTAGTTTTAAAGAAGAAATAGGTATGTGATCAGAAAGAATATGACTAAATGATGCGCTGCAGTGTTAATTTCTCTTGTTGCCTCTTAGTGTTTTGTTGCCCCTACCAGAACAATTACAAGGACATTATAGCTTCTGAGCATCTGGAAAATCAGCTTTAGTAGATGCTCCTGTGCTATTTGGAAAATGTGGTCCATTTTTTAGGAACGAATACCAGTCCTGAGATAAGTGAGCTAGGACAGATTTTTTTGTTTGTTTTTCTTTATATCAGTGCAATAATTGAGACAAGGGCATGGTCTCAGCTTAGTGTTGGACTTCAACGAAAATGAAAATACTGGTCTGCTAGTATGGTTTTTCCTGTAATTATAGGTTTTCCATAAAATAAGAGGTGACTGATTTGTCTGAATCTGTCTTTCAGGTCTAAAACATGTCTTCCGCACTTGAGGAAGAGTAAGAACCCCCATATCCTGAACCTCAGTCCACCCATGAATCTAAATCCCATGTGGTTCAAAAATCATTGTGGTGAGTAGTATTCAGTGTCTTGTTATTTTTTGAGAACCACGTAAATAGCTGGTGAAATCTGCCGGAGTGCCAGCCCAGAATGCCAGGTCTTGTATCTTTAGCACTATATACAGACTGGCACTAGCAGTTCCCTGGAGTATTTTGTACCTAACCTAAAATAAATTGTTTTGTGGGAAAATGTAGTGCAGGTTTCATGGCCTAATATGTACTTTATGTTTTCAAGAATGTTTTCAAGGTAAGAGTCTGTGCTTTTTCATGGGAATTCTTAAGAATACAAAATATTTTCTGTTCCAAATAGAGACTGAAACCCAAAATCTGTTTTCTTACTGATTCAGCTTCACGTTTGAGAAATAAATTTCAGTGTTGTCTTTTAAAATGGAAATTAATTCTGTTGTCTTGAGGTTAATGTTGTTCATTTAAAAACTGTAAAAAACCCTTTCAATTTTGGATGCTTGTAATGTTAAACTCCTACAGCGAGTCCTAGTCCTTTCCCCCAGAAAGTTTCCCTTCTCAAAATAGACAGATGACAGGATTTAGAATATCCTTCCCCTCCTTCCCCACTTTTTGTTTTCTATAGAATACTAATTTGGTCATTAGCAGCTAGTATGCCTTAAACCTCTTGAAAAAATTGGCCACTCTTGTCAGTGTGCTGTGTATAAAAAGCACAACAAAAGCACCATACGGCTAGGCTTCAGTTGTTGTTTTTGTCAAAACGTGTAGCTCTCATTTTATTTGTATTGAAAAGATGGCAGACTACAGTTTGTATCTTCTGGGGGTGGTGGGGAGAAGGGAGAGATTTTGACTGTAGGAAGATACTGTTTTGTCCCCAAAACGTTAATTTTCCATATGAACAAATAATTCGCTTTTTCTTTCCTTCATAATTAAAGTTCTGTTGATAGCAAGTAAATTTTTACCTTTTTTATACTTCTTGTCTTAGCTTATACCATTTCTAAATATGGGATGTCCATGTGTGTCTTGGGAATGGCAGAAGAATTCAGAGGAGAAGTGGCTGTCAATGCCTTATGGCCTAAAACAGGTGATTTTTTTTTTTTTTCATGGTACTAAAATAGTGACTTTCTGTATTTTATCTTCTACAGCTTGTTTTATTTATCTTTGATTATACTTCAAACTTCTTTTGGAATTGATTGAGGAGACTGAACAGTTCTTTTGCATATTCTTCGTTCATCGTGCGTGGGTGCTGGTTTTCATTCTTAGCTCTTACTAGACCATTGCTGCTTTGATCCAAACTCATTTTAAGCTAGTTTGCAACCCTTTCAGTTGGCTGAAGCATCTGTGTAGTATTTGGCTTCTCTGTGCTCATTTTCTTGCACCCAGAGTTTTGGTTTGGACAGAATCACAAAAGTATTAGCATACTTTCATTAGAAGCTGTTAAACGTCTGCATATGTAGTACTGTGTAGATTTCCTTGCTACTTAAATTGCCAGAGTGTAGATGGAACGGACAAGATATATACCTCTGTAAATGCAGAAATAATTTTTAAAAATCCCTGTTCCTGGAAGTTTTGGTGCAGTGGGCCAGCAAATGGTTGCTCACAGAACCATCTGCTTCCAAGTCACAGGAAATTGAAGACCTCTGTGGAAGAAAAACATCTCAATGCTCCCACATTGTATTAACTTCAGTTTGTTTTCTATGGGTCTATGAGGATCAGGGCTGCTGTTGAAGATTTAGTCAGCTGTTTGCTTAAGAAGCCAGTTTCTTCATCCCAGATACATCTATGTGCAGAAATTATAGTGATGTTAAAATCAGCAACAGAGTTTAATCTTGCCCTTTAATGGTATGAGCCCAGTCATCTTGTTATGAAACATTACAGCTGCAGAGTTTATTCCCTTAGCTAGTGGAGGGAGGGAGAAAGGAACAGGAAATTAACCAAGATCCTCTACTGGGGCTGGTGCTCCAGTGTAGGAAGGGTTTGTACCCAGACACTTTTTGCCCTTTTAACACTATAGTGTGGAAGCTCTCTGATTTGCTTCCTCTAAAGTGAGGAACATGAGCGAAACGTAATTATTTGAGACAAAATCAGTTGAGTTTCTTTGCTTACTGTCTTGGTGTCAGGACCACCACCACCACGTGGTCGCAACACCGCCTCCCCCCCCCACTCCTCTCCCGGTAAGATGGGGGCAAATAAGAAAAAGTGGAACCTCCTGAGTTGAGATAACGACAGATTTTTAATAATACCACACGAGGAAAGCAAAAGAAAGAAGAATATAACAATAAGACAAGATATAGAGTACAATGGAAACACTGATACAATGA
Source organism: Pterocles gutturalis (assembly GCF_000699245.1). NCBI lineage: Eukaryota > Metazoa > Chordata > Aves > Pterocliformes > Pteroclidae > Pterocles > Pterocles gutturalis. Next base: position 6,346 of record NW_010122326.1, on the reverse strand, counting down.
AAATCTCACCACCACGAGCTTCACAAAAGAGACCCCTCTCCCGGCTAGCTTCCCCTTATATCCCGGGCATGACGTCAGCATGGTATCGAATATCCGGCTATGCCCAACTCCCAGCTTCTGTGAAGAATTAACCCTATCCCAGCTGGACCCAGGACACTTACATACCCTAGGTGATACTCAGTTGAATAGTTGGGTTAGTATGTCTTGCAGACATGGTCCTTTTTCATTGGTCTGGATGCTTGCATCCTAAATTCTCCCAGGTAAATGGAAGCCTCATAATTCTGCCTCATACTATGAGTTTTACCCATAGAAATATTTTGGTAAGAGATTGACTTTTGGAATTATATTATTCGTGATGATTATGTCATCTTGTCTATTTTGAAGAGAATAAGCTCTTCATCTTCGGTGTACTGAAGGCAACTGCATGTGTAACTTCAGGGTCTGGATTGCTTTCCTTGCAGTGGAGTGAGAGTTCACCTTTCAGGTTTTGGGTCTGTTGTGTTTTTTTATTTCTGAAGGAGTTAGAAGAAACATGCACTTGTTTCCACATACTTGCTTCTTGAGTACTCCAGGGAAACCTTAGAAAAGTTTGAGCGGATATTTCCCAGGATCTATCTTTGCTATCTGGAACAGAGCAAGGAAACTTGGTTCTTAAAGCCTTTAGCTCCCTAGACTTATGCCCATCCTGCCTGGCTTGTCCCTAAGATGCCACTGCTAACTGGGTTTTGTATCTGCTCAGGGTCCTATCCGTAGGAGTAAGTTAGTTTTCCATTAGCAGAGGTGATCTTTCATCTACCATTTTGTGGTCTTTGGTCACTGACTGACTAAGCTATGAAACTGTATATGAGAGTTAGGAACAATGAAGGAATTAGTTCAGAGTATCTAATTCAGACCAGAGAGAATGGTATCAAGCTGCAGACAACATTACTAATTTGATTTATTTTCTCATGCAAAAGGTGTTACAACAGTACCTTTGTCTAGTAAATGCACGAATTTACATGCTGTGTAGGCATATTACATGCACCCTCCACAGCTCTCTGATTCTTCAGCACCTCTTTATGATTCTGGATATGCTGGAGGAAACATCCGCTACTATTGTGGAAATGAGTCAGTGGTTTTATGGGTCCCAACAAACCGTTGAAAGCTAAAGAATTGTTCTTGCAGAGACCAGCTGGTTATCCTAGGTCTTTATTTTGCAGTGTAGGTGTTTCCCCCACCCATCTGAATAATTTGGCCTCCTGTTTTTCATGGCAAGGGAAAACAGAACTTGGGAGAATTTGTCCACCCACTCACAATCAGACATTTTTCAGAGGGATGGATAACTTCATAGGCTTATGCTGCATAGCTGAATACATTATGTCTTTCCAGTGTTTGTATATGCTCTAGCATTCCAAATGTCAGTAATAGTACCAGTGTCTCGAATACAGTCTGATGTCAAAGGATGTCTATGATTGCATTAATTCAACTTCTACAAAGTCTCACATTCTTATTGGGGGGGCGGGGAACCCAAACCACAGAAGGGAGTATCTTTCTCTTGTGCATTAGAGTACCACTGTGTCCTTGGTAACATACTTGTACCTTCTAAAATAAGTATGAGGATAACACTGCAGAAACTGGCACTTGTTATAGAGTGCACCTAATATCCATTCCCCTCAGGAACCTGCAGAACATGAGGCTTGGAAGCGTAAGAAGATTCATTTTACAAATGACAACATTGTATTCTAATAAATGCTTTTTTAAGTAAAGATTTCTCTTTGTGAGATGCTGCAAAGTAATCAGAAAGTAATTAAGCTTTCTTTAAAATCAAAGGTATGCAGTCAGAGCTTGGTATTTGCTGAATCCATTCTTGCTCATTCAGTTTAAGACTGGTAGAAACATTAGATGAGTTCTCAAAGTTTCTGTAAATCAGTGATGCCTCCATGAAAACTGATGTGCCCTCAAGTATAAAAGAGGATAAATAATGTGCAAATTCTGCAGTACAAAAAATGTTCTTTTGAAAGGCTCGTCATCCAAAAGTGAGAAAGTTAACCACTTCCATGTGGTCACCAGAGAGATAGAGTTACAGATTCCACGGTATCTCAAATACAGTTGCAAAGTTCTTAATTAAAAAACCCACTATAATCGCATACAAATGTGATTAGCCTCAATGCTAGTATGGATGCCAGTTATCTGTTTAATCCCACTCTTGAAACACATGGAAGTATGCTGGTAATAAGATGCCAGGAGCTCTCCATTTATCGGAAAATAAAGACGAAGCCTACCAAAAGGGCAAGGGGCAATCCCATCACTAACAATGCATATGAACAATAGAGGTATCCTGGGACAGGGTACCTGGAAGACTCTTCATGTGCATTAGAGGAAAACCAGCAGCATTTTATATGAAATAGGTGGAACAATGTGCAGCCAGACTATGATGCAGTACCTGTTTAAAACCTTTTTGCTTCAGTCTATCAATGTAGGCTTACTGTGCTCAGAAGAACAATAGTTGACACTAACAGAGAAGTGGCAGAAACGTGGTCCAGGACAACTGAACAGGTTAATGGACTCTCAGAACAGTGGAATATATTAGGTTAACAGAACCTGGTAACTTTCATCAGAGTATCTGACAGAAATATTCTCTGAACTGTTGATAGTTATTTTAAAACAATTAAATATTCTTGCAGGACAGATGGCATTTCAGAGGACCAAAGAAAGGCAAATTTATTTCTTATCCTTAAATATGAGAAAAAACCTAGGGAGACCGAGGTATATGTAAAGTATATCTATTTGCCACTTTTTATATAGGTCCATATTTACAGCAGTTGAGTTGATTTGAAAAAAAGAAGCTGAGGTTGGTCAAAGTACATGAAACTTAGGGGCTGATCCTTACCCTAGAAGAGTAAAATAAGGGAGTCAACAAGGACATCTACCCACTCTTGCACTTTCCTAGAAAACAGTTTGACAGGATCTCCCTGTCCAGCTTTGAAGACTGCTGTTCTTTTTCCCACTTTCTGCTATGGAAGGTGAATGATCCAGCTCAGATGGATGTGTCCTGCATAGTGCCTATTCTTTGCTTTTTAAGGGAAGTTGGGATCATTTCTCCATCAAAGCTGCTCTTGCTTTGTGTGGAATGGAAACACTGAAAGGAGGACAAAAATGGTTTAAAATCAGTTTTATCCTTGTGCCTCTAGAATCTGCCAGCCCCAGGTGTAGGACAGGATTTGCAAATCTATCCCAGAACTTGGGGGCTGAGTGTCAAGTCTTAAACAGCAGACGGGAAAAAGTCATGAAGCAGAACTGTATGAGGGGAAATCAGTTACATGGCAAATGCCAAAGTTACAGCCAAACAGTGTCTTTGTGGAAAAGGGTGAAAACAAAATGAAATAGATAACCTCAGCCTGGAAGAGCAACAGACTTAGACTGGAACATGCCACTATGTTGGTAGCCCCCCTGGGTGAAGCATAAAGAAGACTAATGGAATGATGCAGAACTTAGTAGAATCAGTTCATAAAACAACCAGAAGCTTAGGACATCTGGATTTCGTTCTTGGGTCTAACTCAGCCTTTCTGTGGAATATTGAACAAGTTACTTTGGTTTTTACTATTTGGTTCCTCACTAACTTAGAAGAGACACTTCAGTGTCTCATGGGAGTTATTACAAGGCTAAAATTAAACATCAAGATTTTTAGTGTGATAATAGCCAAAGGAAATACCCCATAATAACTGATATATTATACATTCACTTTGAGAAAAATAGTTGTCCTGTTAGTTCTTCATGTCCTGAATAACCTGGAGGAAATCGGGGGGTGCAGCAGTGATAAACGGATAGGGGGATGTGAATGGCATGAAACATCCTGCCCTTTATTCCACTTTTTGGTTCCCTTAATAGTTATCTGTTTTTCAGTAGTTCTTGTAGAGAATTATTTGTTGGTTGGTAGTATTTCATAGCTTTGTCTTCCTACAATTTCCTTTTGTATGAAACAGAAACAAAGATTGTATACTTGCCAGAGAAATGGGAATTTCATGTCTTCAGTGTTAACGCTGTGTTTTCTTGCCCTCCAAACTTTGTAGCCATACATACAGCTACCATGGATATGCTGGGAGGAGCTGGAATAGAAAAACAGTGCAGGAAAACGGACATCATTGCAGATGCTGCGTATTGCATTTTAACAAAGCCCAAAAGTTTCACTGGAAACTTCATTATTGATGAAGTTCTGCTGAGAGAAGAAGGAGTTAAAGATTTTGATGTCTATGCAATTGCACCAGGTAAAACAGATCTCTAAGATGAGAAGTGAGTTCAGGAAGGAGGGAAGGCTGCATGGAGAATATTAGTATAGAATATTGTCTGTATGGAATATATTAGTATATACAATATAGTTTTGTTTCTTACATTAGTCTGTAAAAAGTTGTTTTGCCTCAGCTTTCAGAATATGCCTTCCTGGAAAGCACATTACTGAGATTGTAATCATCAAGTGCCTATTGAATTTTTAAAAAATACTTTAATGAAAAGAAAATGTACCTGCACTGTAGAGGTATATATTACTATTTATCGGCTAATGGGATAGATTTTTTTTTTTCTTCTTCAGCTGTTTTTCATTGCAACTTTTAAGAGGGCTTCTAGGTCAGATTTTAAATGAAGCAAACTCTAAACATGTTATTTCATGCTATGTCTTTCCTTCAAATTGTAGCTTATTTACTTGTAAACTTGGCTGTAGTTTCATATGAAATGGATTCCTCTTTGTGCTGTCCAACTTCACTCAGACTTACTGTACATTTTTTCCTCCCTTTTAGGTCACCCTCTGATACCTGACTTCTTCTTGGATGTTGAAACTGACACAACAACCATGAAACGAGAAAGATATGGTAGGGAAAACACTCTATGTAAAAGTCAGTAATTTCTGACAATAATGAATGCCCTCTCTATTTCAAGTTGTTTTTTCTTTTCTCTCAAGAGCTTGCACTCTATTCAAAAAGGGGCAAAAAACCCTTTCCTCAATTAGAGGGTATGATTTATAGAAATGACTGTGTACCTAAAGCTAGGGAAATAATGTTACCTCCGGCAGAACTTCTTGGTATAAAATCAGTGCCTTATTTTGAAGAATCCTTTTTTAACCTAGTATGAACATCACAGGTAAATACTGCTGGAAAAAGAAATTAAATAGTCTACTGCACATTTTGCAGGAGTGTCTCATTTGCCCTGCTAAATTTATACAAAGGAAAACAAGGTAGAGCCTCCATTGCTTCTAAGATAAAACTTGTACCATTTACACAATCTAAGTATCTCTTAGGTGAAATTAATAAATCTTTTTTAGAAAAGCATCAGGCTTGCTGTTTCAGAATTGCAGTGTGTCAAGTAGGAGGGCAACTAAGAACGCTGAACAGGTTTCACAGAAGTGCCAAAAGAGGGACAAGAGAATTGCAGAGGCAGCAAAGGGTGAACAGTCCTTTTCCCTCAAAAGTACTCTCTGAGCAGTCGCACTGGGACTGTTCTGCCAGGGACTGATGGGGTTAGTTCCCTGGGCCTCACAGCACAACTTGTTCAGGAGGGACTCACAGAATGGTCCCAACTATTTTGTGATAGTTAAGACACCAAAGAGACTTTGGACAATGTTTCAGAGGCTGTTCGACTTGATCAGCTTTGTAAATTGCAACTGCTGTCCTTTCTTGTTCAGTGTCGGTGTTGACTGTGGGAGAGTAAAATGCTGATTAAAGCAGTGACTTCTTTACAGCTCAGAAGCCTTTGCAGAGAGTTAATGAAAACATCCATGTTCTTGGCAAGACAGACAAGGCAAAAATATTTTGAGGTGAAACAGGTATTTAATAAAGACACTGATTTGGTTTTTTGTGAGTGCTGTCAGGAGTGTGTGGATTGTGTTAGAAAGCAACGTGCCGCTTAAGCGTTCGTAGGGGTCTGTGCACAGCCAGGATTAGGATTTTGCTATCGTTTTATTTTAACTTTTCTTTGGACATCTTGGGAAGTGAAATATATTGCAGAAGTACCTTTAGTGCTCTACAGCTGTTCAGATTCCCAGGTGCCAAAACCATCCTTCATCAGTACTGAAAGGGGAAAATATTAATTTTTCCTACTCTGAGGCTTCAGTGTGTTCAAACCCAGTGCTCTACATGTTTCTACGTGCAGATTTAAAGTGTTTGGCATTTGAAAGAGGAAAATAATCTCTTTCTTGTAGGTGCTGCCCAAGCATTCAGAGAGGAGAAGAAATTAAGCGGATCCCAAGGTAGAGGAGCTGAGGCGAACACAGGCTCTGCACCGACCAAGCCATCGAGTCCTGTTGCAGAAACATTCAGAGTTATCCAGGCCGCAATGAGTGAAGAGTATGTGAGAACTACTCAGGGTGTCTTCCAGTTTG
>NW_010122325.1:0-10300 GCF_000699245.1 Pterocles gutturalis | reverse complement strand
ATATATATATATATATATGTTCTTAAATGGATTTCATTCCCCAGTGGCAGGAAGCTCAGAGGCACATGCATGCATGGGTTTTGTTGGGCTGGCAGAAAGCTCACTGTTACTGCAACGTGCCTGTGAGGTCTGGGAAGGGACGGGCAGAGACATCATCTCATCTCTCTCTGTCTTGTTGCCCTTTTCTCTCCACCAACCCCCCAGCACAATTTCCTTGCAGGAGGCGAAGTGGCACCACAACAAGACTAACAACAGCCAAACTTAGAAGCATGACTTAATCTCAGTGAGCTGTCCTTGCCTGCTCTGTGGGCCTGAAAGCAGAATCATGTCATTCCCTCGAGGTTTTTAACCCCTTAATGGGTGTCCTGCACAACATGCCTCTACTGCTGTCTCCCTGCCAACGTCCCCACATCTCCCATCTTTTTTCCTCACGTTTTCTCTCTCAAATTCCTTCTGGATTTTGCCCATTAGATGTTCCCAGCCCACCTAGCTCTAGCTTGGCAGTTGGTTCAAGATGTGGGCAGCTCTGTGTAGATATGGAGAAAGAAATGAGGATGGTCTTTGCAGGTGGCAGCAGCCATCTGAGACAGAAATGAGCCCTTCTAAGTGGGAAGGACTTGGAGAATAATTGGAGGGTCAGTTGTAGAGTCCCTCCCGGGCCACTGCCTGCTCCAGAGGAGGACTCTGTGGGCAAGGGCTATTTCTGCACACTCAATATTCAATCACCATTAGCAGAAATTTTACATATGAGGGGGATTTCCAGCGTCACCTCGGAGTCCCAGTCTACGATTGTGCCGTGCTGGGCGCTGCAGAGTTGCACATGAAGAAAATGCCGGCCCAGAGCTAGCATGGCAGTCGCCCCTGCCCCTCCTGCCTCCAGCTGCTTCCCCCTTGCACACACCCCACGCCTCATTGCGGGGCAAAGCCCTGGAGGGAGCCGGGCTAAGGAGTGAAGCTGCAACTTGGGAGCTGTTATAAGCTGTGGAGGGATGCAGCCCTCGCCCCCTGCAAGCCCAGAGCACTTCTTGTACCACTGCCAAGGCAGCACGTTGCTCCCTCCCTCCATCCTCAAGCTCTCAAGTCTTAAGACACTTTGTTTTCCTGTTCCAAAATCTGTTTCCTTTGGTTTGTAAAGATGGTGAGGTTTTATTTTATTTTAATTTTTTTTGACTTTTTTTAAATGTAAGATTAATTTATACTCAGTACTGTATTTAAAGTTGAAAAACAAAAAAAAAAAAAGGGAAACTAAACCTCTCAAACAAAATTTTCTCTTTCTTTTGTGAGCTGAATGAAATGCAGAGGTCAAACCGCCTTACTGCGGGGCAGAGTGGGATTCCCAGGGCCTACAGTTTCATTTTCAGGACACTTATTCTGAGACCGGAGAGAAAAGCAACCAAAGCTGGGAAAGTCCTGGGAGCCCACACACAGCCCTGCCCACGGCCAGCGGTGCTGCACTCCTCCTTCCCGCCTGTCTCCCAGCTCTCAGGCTGTTTTGAAATTACTCAGGCGCTGAGGATTTAATCTCCAAGAGGTCCCTTTCTCCTTAGCTGCGCTGTTTGGACACCCATCCAGAATTTCCCTGTGCTTTCATCCGATCTCCGGATTCCTCTGCTTTGAAGGGCTTGGGACAGTCGTCAGTGTTTACACTCCCCAAAGCTGTACAAACAGTCAGCCCCTTCCCTCCTTAGTCACATCGTCTAGACAACGACGGTCCTTCCCTTGGTCGGAAAGGCTGTTGCATTTCCCTTTCCTCCCAACAAGGGAGATATCGCAGATCTGGCACTTGGGCACGAGGCTGCAGGGAGTGAAGGCTGCCCTGTGCCTCAGTTTTGGGTCCCCCTGGCACATGCAAGAGCACCCCCAGTCTGTGGCTCTGCTCTGAGGAGCGTAGACTCATGTGGGGACTTGTGCTGTGAAGGTGAACCCGGGGACCTCGGTGGCTGGGGGTGCTGCGGGCTGTCCTCAAAGATCAAGCCTGGCACTCCCAGGTGCGTGCCTCACTCCAGCATGGTTCATTTTGGGGTGAGGAAAAATTTCTCCCTGATCATTCCAAAGGGATGATCTATATGCACACCCAAGGATGGGAAACACAGGCAATCACAGCGAGAATAATAATCACATCCCTTCTGGGATTTCCTTTGGATAACCCAGTGAGAAGAAAGATTTTTGGCATGGGACTTCTTTGGGCAGCAAGCGGTGCAAAGAGGGGTACAAGGCACAGAAGGCGGGTGCAAAGAGGGGTACAAGGCACAGAAGGCATGGATGCATCAGCCTGGCCCGGGGGGTGGAAGGAAGGGCTTGGCGTCCCAGGGGACCGGCACACCGCCCAGCCATGGCAGTCCCAGGGGGAGGTGTGCAGCCCCATCCGCAAGCATGCGTCTGCTTTTAACAGCTCAAAATGAATAGGTGCTGAAAGAAGCCACGGGCCTGGGCGCCTGGAGCTAACACCTCCTCAGCACCTGGCGTCTGCTCACGGCAGCTGCTCGGGCGCTCGCTTGCACGCCGGCCGCTCGCAGCGCCTTGGCAGGTGTTCAGCACAGGTCAGCGTGTGGCGCAGGAAGGCAGGTGCCCACGCCACTTCTCAAGGCTGGAGCAGGTGGTTTACATCCACCCCACAAAGCAAAGCTTGGGAAATAAATCCCAAAATAAGCCCCAGGAGGGCTGCAGCGTGCCGTCAGAAAGCATCTCCTCTGCGGGGGGCTGCCAGCTTGGCTCTCCCGGTGCTACAGGTGATCTCAGAGGAGCCGGGGAGTCTTGGCAGCGCTCCCTGGTTTAATTGCTCGACTGCTGCTTTACCTAAAGGCCCAGCCTCGGGATATGTCATTCATCGGGAGGCTCGGATTTTCTTGGAGGAAACACTTCCAGCCTTCAAGGCAAGACAAAGAGGCTTTGGCGATGGGTTCTCCTGGGAGAACATGGCTCCCGAAAGCAGCAGGCAGACTGAAGAGCAAACTTTTGGGCTATTCAGGGGCAAAAAGCAAAACCCTGTGTTTTAAAGACAGCCTTCAAGCTTTTTAGCGTTGAGGGTTTGCAATACTAAAGCGGTCCCGTGGCTAAATTAAATGAAATACCAGTTTGCAAGAGTTTCCTCGCTGGCCCCAGGAAAACCCTTGACTGTTTACTTATTTTATTGATGCTCAGGAATGTGAACAGCTTTAAGGTCACCCCCACACCTGGTCATGGCTCGAAGGAAGAGCCTTCTTCAGCCCAGCCATGTGGCACGAAGCCCACACAGGCGTTCCCCTCCCCATGCTGGGCTTGCACCTCCCTGGTGTAAGCTGTGACTCCCAGGACAACAGCTCTGTCCAGCTGCCTGACCTGCCCATGCTCCAGACGTTGGCCGGGAAAGGGCTTGGTAGGAGTGGTTGCCATCCCATGGAGACCTGGGATGCGATGGGAATGTGTCGGAGGGTGGCTCCATTTCACTGTCCATGCACCAGTCCCTGGTGGGCCCTGGGGGTGGAGAAGTTGGCTGTGCCAAGGGAAAAGCAGGGTACAAAGAAGAAGGAAAATATGAAGGATTAAAAGCTCTTTAGGAAAAAAAACCCAAACCAACAAAAAGCCTGAGTTCAAGTGTGCAGCTGTTCTCCACTTGCCTTCATGCAGCCCATGACCAAATGGTGCTGCCCCCCTCCCCGAGCCGTGATCTGCCCGTGACCAAGCGAACTCATTGTAGTCTTGGGAATTTCCCATCTTAAAAGACATTGCAGGGAAGCCAGGCAGCCTTGGCTGTTTATGGCTTTCACCGCAAGCTTAAAGGAACAAGAGAGACTCCCAAAAAATGAGCAGGAAGAGGGTGGGAGGTGGCGGGACCCCCAAAGGCCAGGGCCTCCCTGCAAGTGGTGCAAGCACTGGGGTAACGTGAGACCCCCAGTCACAGCGGTGGGTCCGTGGGGCTCTTGGCACAGGAGCCCAGAGGGGTGAAGAGATCAAAATATAAAATTATGGTGAGGCTTACCTACCCTTACCTGCCAACTAGGCAGATACCAAACAGGACTCTCCTGCCCGATGGCCAGCCTTGGGTTCACAGCAAAGGCTGTGGCAAAGTCGGGAGGAAAGCAGCCTTGAAGGAAACAACTCTCTTGCAATTCCTAACTCAGTAAAAGAAGCTGTTTGCAAGCAACTAAGCACAAACCCAAACACAGCAGGGACCCAGGCAACAGGGAGGTTTGTGGCTTGACAGCTGATGCACTTTTCAAAATGTTTGCTGTCATTTCTTTTGCGCTAAAAAAAAAAAAAAAAAAAAAAAAGAAAGAAAAAAAAAAAAAAAAAAAAAAAGGAAAGATGGACAGTGCAGAGATGCTGGGCAAGCATCTCCGCTGCAGGTCTTGCCCCGGCAGCTTTGGAAACTCTCAAGTTCCCAAACACCCTGACCTACAGCCCTGGTCACTGCTGGCCGATACAGTCAGCAGTGAAGGCAAGCTCTGCTCCCCAACCCTAGACCCTGCTCAGATGTTTTCTGTGTGAAAATTATTTTTCAGTACGAATTTTGGCACAGACCTGGGGAAGAGCAGAAGGTGTCAGCAACTGCTGGTCCCTGCAGTGCAGAGCCACCTGCAAGCAATGACACCAGAGACAAATCAAATGAGATCAGAGCAGGAAAAGTGGCCATTAATGAACCAAGATGTGCTCCAGAAGAAAAGCCCTTCCCAAGACACACATGCCCAGTGGCAGCCCAAGGCACCCAGGAGACATTTGGCCAGAGGGCTCTGGATGGCCCGTAAGCAATCTTCTCCCCTGCTGACATCAGATGTCGCTCCATGAGGGTCCGGCACACAGACAGCCCGGTGTACACACGTGAGATCACATGTGAACCACGCTGTGCACCTGCACGAGTGCTTTGGCTGCCTAAATTAGGCGGGCAGCTGTCAGGAGACAGTCTGCAGTGCTCATGGCAGGTGGGGTGCTCTGTCTCTCCTCCAGCAGGCAGGAGCCGGGGTCCCCCAGCACAAGCAGGGCTGCGCAGGGTGCAGCAGAGCTCAGCCAGGTGTACACAGCCGGGTGTGGAGGAGGTCCTGGGGATGGAGGGGATTTCACCACTTCCCAGGCCTCGGCTGAGGATGCCAGCAGCTTTCCATGGACATGAGTGGGTTGGTGGGACACTCAGGAGAGCTGACATTAAGGCACACTGAGGTATTAGCAGGAGGACAGGGAGGTTTGCTGGGACTCAGCACATGATGGCTTGATGCCTGCGAGGAAAAGCCCAGGGAGGGTCCTGTGTGAAGTGCCTGCGTTGCCCCGCACCCTGCGCTGCCTTCATGTGTCTGGGTAAAGCAGGATGGGGAACAGCCACCCTCATCCCACTCCGGTGTGGCCCCAGGAAGGCATCTCTCAGGGGAGGGGGTGCTGTGTGAAGAGGCCTGTGCCTTTAAAGGCTGCAGAGGTGTTATTTAGGTGGAAAAGGTGTTTCACTGCAAGGATGGAAATCGTATTTCAGTAATTGACTGAGGGGAGAGAGAGAGAGAGAAAGAGGGAGGGGAGGGAGAGAAAGAGAAAATACCTTCCTTCCCTCTGACAGGTTCAGGAATGTTTTCCACTAATTAAGAAGAAAAACAAAACATTTTTGCCAGGAGGGGGAGGGCAGGAAAAAAGGGGTCTCCCTGGTGTCCCATAAACCTGGTAGCCATGGACAAAACACCACAATTGCATCATTAACGTTGCCCTGGAAAGTTTGAGGCAGCGCTGGCTGGTGGAGTGAAGCAGGAGAACACCTCTTGCTTGCAGTGGACTCCGCTTCAGAGCATCCCAGGCTGTGCAAGGCGCAGCTCCCTCCCAAAAGAACACACAAATCCAGATCAGGCTCTTGGTCCATGAAGGGTAAGACCAGTGCCTGCTGCAGGGAGACAGATGGCCAGGGGTCCAGGTTTGTCCCCAGGGAGAGGTGGAGGAGGCTCTACTCGACAGAGCATCCCACCAGCTTTGTCAGCCCATCATCATTCGCCTGGGACAACTGCGGATGAACTGTGGTGGCATGGCTGTTGTAAAAGGACTGAGAGGGGCCCCCTTTGCATTCAGGTTTGGCTGGGATGAGGCTCTCCTGGCTCAGCTGAGGCTGGTGTGAACAGCCCAGTAATCGAATAAAACATTTTCCCAGTGCAGCCACCTTCAAGTGCATTAAATGAAACAGAAAGGAGCAGCTGAACAGGATTTGCAGTTTTTTCCCCATGATACATATTTTCCCTTTTCCATGGATAGTCCCACTGGGTGCACTGCGACCTATTGTTGTACTTATTTATTTACTCAGGTTTTGTAGACGGTTTCAAAGTTCGTGGTCAGGAAGGAGCAACCAGATGCTGCTACTGTGTGGGATAGAAAACCTGCCCTGGTTTCCCACTCTGAACACAGACGCAGGGCCAGGTGCAACCCCCAAACCCAGAGCTGAACCCCATTCCCTTCCCTCCCCGCAGAGAGAAAGCAGGATATTTGATTGCAAGTTCATCCTGTGTGGTTTTTTTCCAAACAAGAGGTTAGCTGGTTGGAGTGGTTTGGGTTAAGGAACTTCTCCTTTTGGAGAGAGGGCCAGGTTGGGTGGACGAGTGCAGGAGAAGCTCTGGGAGCTTGGAGGCTTCTCACTGCCATGGGGAGGGAGAGCAGGGGCCAATACATCGCTGGTCCCCAAGGAAGGCCAGACAGCAGCAGGGTTTTTTTTGCCAGATAGAAGACATGACTATTTATGTATTTGCATTAAAACAAAAAACCCTCTAAGGAATCTGGGTGCATGTGAACACCCATCCAGGAAGTGGAGGCCCTGGGGCAGCATACCGTGCCGCCATGCCCACCGCGGTGCTTCGCCTGCGCTGTGAGTGCAGCTGGGAAAGGATGTCATTGCTGCTGGGAGCGTCCCTGGCATTTGGGGTGGCCGTGGCCACAAAGCCAAAGTGTCACAAGTGTGACAGGCAGCCACCTTACACTGCCCAGCCCGGGGGCCCTTTCTTGGGCCACAGCAGTTGAGTGTGGCAGAGACAGCCATTTTAGCCAGGTAAGGCATAACCACGAGGGTCTGGAGGAGACCATCAAACAGTTGGGTGTTTCAGAAGAAGAAATGTTTATGCATAGGTGACTCTACCTGCACAACCAGGACCAGAAGCACCCAGCTGGGTCTATAACATCCAAGAAAGCCACTCCACTGCAAGGTCCTCATCTGTGTTCAGTAGACTGGTGGGTCCTCTGAAGATGAGAACTTACCTGCCAGGCCTCCTGCCGAGCCATGGGTAAGGCAGGTTCCCCCAAACCTCAAGGGTGATGAGTCCTTATTGAACTGGAGTGGAGGGAAACAAGGGCATGGTGAGACCCAGATGCCTACACTTGGCTGGAGCTGGTATTGTCTGAGACTTACTGTGAGCTAAGGGAGGGTGGAAGTGCTTGAATTTGGGAGAGCAACAAGCTCTGCTGCTCCCCAAGGCTGGTAGGACCTGGCTCCCTGTGGCATATGTCATTGGATTGGAGAGGTCACAGCGCCAGTATCAGAGGTGCTCTGGGTATGGGCATCTGCACCTCAGGTGCATCACTCATTTGAGGTGGCAATAGTTCCCATCCACAGGTCCAAAAATGGACCTGAGAAGTTTGTGAGGAGCTGTAAGAACCAGCTACTGAGAAACAGAGTGAACTTGTAAAGGAGTAGGAGGGTGCAGCTAAGCCCAAGAAAGGCAGGAGTTGCTTTTTGGGAGCTTTTTCTTTCACTCCTCATCCAAAGACCCCTCCTGCTTGCCAGGAAACTTGGTTGGGGCAAGCATTTTGCCACCTGGTTTATGCACGCACCAGTCAAGGAAACAATTCTGCAATTGAAAGAGGAAATCTCAGTCCTGGCTATTTCCAACCTCTATTGTTTGTTACGCAACTCATGCATTACACAGACCAGTAAGCAAAGCAGCAAGATTGCAACACTATGCATGTGCTTTCAGACATTTAATTTTAGCATTGCGAGAAGGATTTGTGGTATCAAGAAAGCCCAGTTCTAAGGAAAGAGGAAACCTGTGATTCTGACACTTGATTTTGACCATAAAAGGAAGCAGATAATTTGAGTGACCTAACAGATTTAGTCATTTGGGCTGTAATCCTCTGGGAGTCCAGCAGATCCCTGCTGGGGTTTTCCCATTCCCAAGGACCTGGGTTGCTTGGGAGCCCTGGACAGGGCCAAATCATTAAGTGACTGGAGCTTTGTGCCTCGGATTAAACCTCAGATTAAGCTCCTGATCTTTGGACTTTGCTCTAGGCAGCACGGGACTCACACACACCCCTTCCCAAGCAGTCTTAGGCCAGGCTGGACTTTGCCAGCAAGCGTCAGACCTCGATACCATTTCTCCTACAGACCCAGTTGTGTTTATAAGGCACTTGTCAATGAGGTGTCCAAAATCTTCCCACCTTTCCCCAATACCAGGGCTCTCCTCAGCTGCATGTGTAAAAAGGTGTTTGAAAAGAAGTTGAATTTAAGGAATTTAGGAATAAATGGGGCTCCAGAGGGAGCTTCTGCACAGCACCGGGGGCTGAGTTCAAAGTGCAGAAGCCTCCTTTCCTTTGTCCCGCACTGAGCGCTCTTCTGCAGTGCGGCTTATTCATCTTCCAGCGGGGGGTGAAAAGGCCCTCTGTGCTGGGAAGAAGATCGGGACCAATGCACGGCATCTCCTTTTTGCAGAGGCAGGCCCTGAGACAGCGAGGACCTGCCTCCACGCCAAGCGAAGGCAGCTTATCCAGTGTTGACCACAGTCCTGCAGATACCCTGACCCTGTGTCGCGGGGGATTCCCCCAACAGGAATACACCAAAGAAATACACAAATGTACCAAAATCACAGTGGCTTGGTGGTAAGTTCCCCCAGAAACAGACAAGCACCAAACAAACCTTAAACGTCATCAGCTCCTCACCCCGCTGCTGCCAGGGCAAAGGCACCAGGTGCTGGGATAAGGCTGATTTCCCTGCTGCCCACCCAGTCGCGGGCTGAGCCTGCACCCAGCGTGCCCCAATTTTCTCCCCAATGGCTGCAGGGAGGGCTATCACTGAGACTCCCTCGAGAGCCTCCCGCAAACCTGCCCAGCCCTCGGGGCGGCATGGCTGCACTGGCCGCTTCCTAAAATGCAGAAGCACCCTTGGGGTTTTTTTTGAAATCTTGCAGATATAACATGATTTCAATTCCTCAAAAATGGGGTTCTCCATGTGACCAGAGGCACCATCCTCTTTCCTCCTCGTCCCTTCCCCTTCCACCAACACACATGTGTGCAGCTGATGATGGGAGCTGGGAAGTCTCCTTCTCATTCTTTTTAGCACTCTATGGAGCTGTGACGTGCGCCTGTTTCATTGAGAAAGTTGCCAAACCCTGGCGGGTTGTTAAAGGGGAAAGTGGGAACCTGGAGGAGGCAGAACAATGGTGTGTTTTAAAGAAAGAAACAAATCTTTCTTTTCCCAAGTACCTGGTTATGCAAGATGCTGAGGGTCTTGGTTTGACCATGAGACAAAACCACCATGACACAGAGCTGGCTGCGGGTCAGCATTAGCCCTGTTTGGTTTGTCATGTCAATAAAAAAAAAGGCAGGGAAAAAAATAATTTAAAAAAAAAAAGAAAAAGAAAGAAAGAAAAGAGCTGTTCTTGCTCCAGCCCTTGAAATAGCTATATTGGAGATCCTGGCTCACCTCTGCAAGAGTGGAGGGGCTGGGACTGGGTCCAGGCAGCTGGCTGAGGGGTAACCTTGGGCTCTGTGCTTTCTTTGGGAGCAAAGCAGGGCTGTGGGTGCTTTCCTGCATTGCTGAGAGCTGAAGCAGTGCTGATGGAAGGAGGGTGTCCCATGGGCTCCTCCACCACTGTGCTGGTTCCTGACAGCAGCTTGGGAGCAGGAGAAGCATCGAGCATCCTTTGCTTCTCTGGACCCAGTGAGAAGCCCGGTCTGGCTGATGGGTTGGGGATTATGGAAAAACGAAGGGGCAGAAGAAATGTGCTTACTGAGAGCTAAATTCAATTTCACAGACCAGGGTAACTTCTACTCCTGCGTATCCCTGTCTTCCCCATGCACAGCACCCCAGTGGAGATGACAGGGGGGGTTTCTCATTAGATGAAACCCTGGACTACAAGACCTGAGTGCAAAGTCCTTGCAGTATGTCTTTGTCAGTTGGCCAGGATGGCCAAGGGCAGGACACAGGGACTTGGTGAGGCTCCCACAGCCTTTCATCCTGCAGCAGGTGCCCCTGACCCCCCCGGCTCCGGTTCATGGTGGTGTGCCCTGCTGCAGGGCCAGAGCATGGGGGCTGCACTGGAAAAGGCACTCCCAGGACACAGCTGGGAAGGTCAAACCAAGGGACAGGTGCCAGAAAAGG
>NW_010122324.1:0-412 GCF_000699245.1 Pterocles gutturalis | reverse complement strand
CCAAGACCTTACAGAAATATTGTTTTCAGTAGAAGTATTTGAATGAAAAGAGTATATTTTTTTTTGCAAACAAGAAGGTATAGAAGAAATGAGAATCAGAGAGCAAATATGATGTGATCACCCACTGTGATTTAAGTTCTATCCTTATATGTGCTTTACTAATTTTTATTTTAACTGTCATATTTGACATCTGTCTTTATATGATCTGGAACCCCATCATATAAGCTTTTTTTCCTGGAATTTCTCATTTTTTACATAAAGTAGCTATTCCTAGTCTCTCTAAAGCACAGACTTTCTAAGTATAAATTCCTAATTTCAGAGGGGTGCATAAAGCCATAAATATCTCAAAACCCACTTTGCTTTAGATATTCTTGTGCCTAAGTATTATAGCCAATAGTGATGTTCAGGAAAA
>NW_010122323.1:0-535 GCF_000699245.1 Pterocles gutturalis | reverse complement strand
CCAACTCCTGCCAGGCACCCAACAGCCCCCATCAGGGGTACCATGGGGGGTAACAACCGTCCTGGGTCCCATCAGGCACCCAACAGTCCCACAACCATCCCAGATCCTGTCAAGCACCCAACAGCCCCCGTCACCCCAGATCACGGGGTACAACAACCATCCTGGGTCCCATCAGGCACCCAACAGCACCCCCGGCTCCGCATCACGGGGTGCAACAACCGTCCTGGGTCCTGTGAGGTGACCAACAGCCCCTGTCACCCCACACCACGGGGTACAACACCCCCTCAACTCCTGTCAGGAGTCCAAGAGCACCCATCACCCCACACCACGGGGTACAACAACCGCTGTGGGTCCTATGAGGTGACCAACAGCCTCCCTCACCTCACAACCATCCTGGATCCTGTCAGGAACCCGACAGCACCCATCACCCCCCACCACGGGGTGCAACAACCGTCCTGGGCCCTGTCAGGAACCCGACAACACCCCCGGCTCCACACCCCAGGGTCCAACAACCGTCCTGGGCCCTGTGAGGTGA
>NW_010122322.1:0-8428 GCF_000699245.1 Pterocles gutturalis | reverse complement strand
TTCTGTGATTCTGTGATTCTGTGAAAATTAAGTAAAGAGGTGTATGTCTTCTACAATGAGACATGGAAGAAAGAAGAGAAAAGATCTTTGCTGGCAATTCATTTATGATAATATCTATTTATCATCACTCTGGAACCTGAACTCATTTTCAGATGAACATTATTTCCACTGTTGCACATTTTCATAAGTAACACAGACAGCAACTCTTGCACTGATTTGATCTGACTTTCTTTGACTCTGACTGAATATCCCCTTTCCTTGAGTGTGGTCTTGTTTGAACCAGGGTAATGTTTAGCCAAACACCTGATTTTGAGTTTCATATCAAGGCCAAAACTACCTAAGAAACTGCATGCCACTGCTGTCCTGGTTCTACTGAAAAATATATCTTGTTCCATGTTGCATAACTTTGGGTCATCTTCACAAAATCCATGTTTACTAAGTTAAAATACCTGTTACAGCTAAAGATAGGTAGGATATTCCTCAAAAAGAGTTGACAGCATCACTTCAGTATCCTTAAATTCACCCCTAAGACTGACTTTTGAGAGTGTAACAAAAACATGTCTACTAGGAAGACTATACACTGTACAGAGTAACAAGTGTGTTGTTTCTGACTTCTGCATCCTAATAGATGGAAAACTGTGTCCTGAATTTCTTTGTGTTAATAGCTATGTAGAGGGTATGGTTAATACACATAATTAGTTATAAAATTGTCTTCCCCATTCAGGGTTACAATGAGGTCAATTTTTTGTTTATTGGGCCAATAGTGACTGAAATAAAGTGTTGGCAATAAATTACCTGTATTACACTGCGATGATGATAAAGTAAATTATTTTAGAAAACTAATTTAGTATTTTAATAGTAACATAACTGAGATTTATATGAACAATTTTTACACTCTTGACTAGTAACCCTTTTATTGATGAGTTAATGGCCAGCTAGATAAATTAGGCTCTGTCAGCTTCACTCAACGCCTTATAACAGCTCACATTGGTCATTAACTGGTTGATTGGTAAAGTGTTTTATTATTGCTTTGGAAATATTAGCTAAAATGAAGCACAGTAATTTCTGATCCTTTATCATTTTTATTTTGATGGCTTGACTTTTTTAATCAAAAAATGTGATGCACGTTGAGAACTAAAAATCTAAGTGGTTAACGTGATTTAAACTGAAACTATCAAAGTTACTTTTTGAATACAGACATTTGCACTTGAAATAGTAGCACATTTATGCCCTGTGGAAACATCAGAGTCTACAGAGGGACTAAAACTGGTCTAAAGAATTCCACATGCACCCAGTTGTAAAAAGGCTGGATACATTTGATAAGGAAAAAATTCTATGCAATATTTTCTAATTAAGCTACATGAAACCTTTTCTGTGCATTCACACAGGTTCAGGTAGGCTTTTTTTTCCTTGCCCCAGTTCAAATTATGCTTATCCAAGATACACGATGGGTATAACAGAGTGACTGTTATCTCCTCAAGCTTTTTCATTTTTTAAATAATACTTTACATTCTATTGGTGGTCCCACACGTACACTTTACTGCAGCCAAATGCATGAATCAGAGTGAATGTCTCTTATTTGAACTAGGTGAATAACTCACTGAGAACAACATACTCTTGTAATTAAGAGAGCTGCAGAGTGAACTTTCACAATGCATTGTATATTAATATTTTGTCAACAGCCTTTTCTTAATTTTGGCTGTTGTCAGCTTCTCTTGTTATCTGTTCTAAAAACAAATACTGTTTTGATCCCTAATTCATTAAAGTAATCTATATTATGTTGCTTAATTCTGAATGTTAACAGTCACAACCTCATGTTGTGGTTGGATAGAACCAAGTTTTAGAGTTATAAGAAACATCCAGAATTTTGAATTTCCCAGTGAATAACTTATAGAATGATGTAAAGTAACAACAGATGATGTAAAAGAACAATGACAAGGTATCTACTAAAAATTTTAAAATGCTTTTCTCTGTATGATGCAGATATTCCTCAATGCAGCATGATGAAAGAACACCAAAGACAATATCTGACTGTGACTAGAGGTAGCCAAGCTCTGTTGTCTTTTCCCAGTCACAAACTTCTGCAGTTGTGTGTCTGATATCTCTTGCAGAGTTCAGGAGAGTCATTGTAAAACTCATTAAGTTATGACAGTGGGAATTTTGACCTCCCTCTTAAGATTAAATAGTGCCCAACTCTAGTTAAATATTTTTCATGCATTTTATGGGGTGATTTACAGCTCTTTACATGCTTTCCCTGAGGACCTCTAGAGCTCTCATCACCATGCTGTTTGATCTCTTCAAGCTTTAATATGTCCACTCCCAATACAATTCATAGCAACTGTAACTGAATCTAGGTGATGGGCTGATATTGCACAGGGAACAACCATTAGGGATTTAATTTTTGTCATATCAGGAGTCTGACAGGAGAATAGTGGGTTTCTCTGATTTCTCATCGTGCTAGTTTGTGTTCAATTTCTTGAAAACCTTCAAGCGTGAATGCACATCTATAAAACATCAGATCTAGTTTTCCAAGGGTTTTCAGGAATGAGATTAGTTTGCTATCTGCTAGCACGCATGCAGGGCAAATTTGGTTGCCATCAAATATCTTGGTGTGAGAAGATAAGGACAAATTGAACAAAATGTGTTACTTTTTTTTTTTTTTTTAATTGAAAAAAAAAGCACAACAGACTGAGCCTGATTGATATCAGCCCAGGACTATTACTTTTGCCTATGGATTGCTTTCCTTTTTATTCTGTAATGAAAATACAAGAAATTGATCAGGGTTCATGACAACCTGTACATTTGGAAGGACTAAGATAGGTCACCTAGTCCAACAACATGCACAAAGCAAGCGTGAATAAAATGAGCTGCTCAAGGCCTTGACCAATCAATTTTTTGATGTTTTCAAGGACAGAGATCCCACAGCCTCTCTGGGGTCCTGTTGCAATATTTTACCTCCTTTGCATTAAATATTGTCTTGGACTCCTGGGTCTTTATGGTCTCCGCAAAGACCTTGTTGATGTCCTTTTGACCTTTTTGTATTTTTGTGAGCTCCTTCTTGCCCCCAGTTATAAAGCCACTCTCCAAGCACAGATGAACAGCTGCTGATCTTCAGTCAGCTGAAAACAAAAGGTGCAGGCACTTCCTAACGCAGAAAAGGCCAACAGAATCTGGTTGCTAAAACTGTCAGAAACAAAAGCCTACAAAATGCCACCTTCAGCAGCAGCAGCAAACCACCACACATTCCAAGAAAATTATCCCCAAAGAAATCCCCAGAAGTTTCCTGCACACTGAAAGACTGTTGAAGTCTTTTGAGATATAGGAGTTAGCAAAGCAAACTATAGGCATGTGGCCTGTTGCACTGTATGTCAAAGAGCCCATATTCACAGGTAGGAAAGAGCCAATGCTTAGCTCCAGAAATGGTGATATTTAATTCACGGAGTAAAGTGGATTCATTTTCCTTAAGTCTGTCTCCACTGGTTTATTTGATTTATTTTCCTTAAACAAGCTGCACACATAAGCATCATTACTCATTTTTTCTCTCTTGGTTCAAAGTCTAAAGAGGTTCTTTGAAAGATAAGTTTAGGCTAGGTGGCTTAGTGATATCTAAAGATGGTGAAGATGAGTCTGTCTCATATGGAACATCAGTAAAGCCAGTAAAATCGAGGCCTTGGCTCTGAGCAGATATTAATGTGCTTCTGTCCCAGAACAGCTTGCAACAAGAGAGAATACAAATGTACTATATAGAGCTTAATGGTTTTATTCAGGTTAATGAAAGAGACCCTGAGAAATCCGCATGGCTTATTGAATGGGTTAGGAGATATGTTTATATATAGGTAAGTCCTGGGAGGACTTTTTTTTTTTTTTTTTTTTTCCTACAGTCATTAACTTAGAAAAATTCTATTCAGTGTTAGCTGACCTAAGGAGCACATTTATATTTGCTCAGGCAGCAAAACTGTAGACAAGAAAATGTCTTTTTCAGCAACATAAAGACAGATGAGGCATACAGAGAGAGTCTTTAGAATAATAATTATACAACTAACTTAATTAGTCTCTGCATCATTCAAAAGACAGTATGATAACACCAGCAAGTTGGTTTATATCCATAGAGACTGAAACATTAAAAATATACACAAAGAGTTCTCCAGGGTGTTGTGTTGTATTATGTTTATTGCCCTTGGAACAGACCAGAATCTATCCAACTGGATGAAATAGAAAATTATGGGCAAATGTAGGGGAGATTTTTATAAAACAATTCAGACATCAAACAGAAATATAGCACACACATCCCAAAATCAAGTCAAACATAAGGATCAAGAAAGGCAACATGTTATTTCTATTATAGCAGTAGACTGACACAAGGCCCCTAATGTACGAAGGGTTTTCAATGCCCTATGTCAACCTTCTGTTCCAACACATCCAGACAAGGTAAAGAAGGGGAGTAGCAAATAAAGTCCCTATTTTACAAGTAGAGAAATGAGGCTTCTCTAAAGAGACACAGGGAACCTATGAAAGCAGCCAACTGAAACTTGAGTCTGTCACTTCACAATTCATTAAAAAAAAGTATGTGAAGATAGGACAGATTTAATCTAAATGAGCATGCAAAGGTATGCTGGAAACCTCAGAGAAATACAAGCAAACATTCACAGCTGGCCACATAAATTGCTTCTGCGACTATGGATTCACTCACAGTAGTCTCAGAAGGTTCCCAGAAGCTACAGGATTTTTCCCATATTTCTCCACATGGTATGGGTTCTCACTGAAGTTATATCAAAATTATTCTGACTAGTCAGGATATGGGATATCTATAGCTGCTTTTGTGAATTCTGACAAAACAAATTATTCCATGCATTCTGGGATACCTTATTACAAAACTCTGAAATGTAAAGGGACAGTGAATAAAAGTAATCATGCAATTGGCAGCTATAGTGCTTTTTCTTTCTATCCCCACTGAAGGTGAAGGCTATTGTTCAGCAGAAATCTATTAAACACTACTTGCCTGTCTTTGAGATATCAGCAGAGGATTCTGAGGTATCTATTACATTCATGGTGTCAAAATTTGCTCACTAAGGAAGAACATTGGTGAGCAAAGAATTCCTAATGACACTACTCTTTGACAAGTAACGCTGCACTTGTGAACTCCCTGTTAATCTGCAAGAATATGCATCTGCAGAAAACAAAATATAACTAACCAGCAATGTTAAAGGATCATATGGACAGAAATACCATGCCCTGGGGAAGAAAAAATTATTTCATTATTTAGTTATTTATGTGGCTTTGATGTGTCTTTCTTCTGCCTCCTATTTTCCTTTATTGTCTATAACACTTCTAAAATATTCTCAAAAAGAAATTTCTTTTTTTTTTTTTCCTAAATATTTTAATATAACTATTCTCTTGCTGAGAACAACTGTGATTTTCTTTTTCCCTTGCCAGCTCACAGAGTTCCACCCACACAGATCTTAGAGGGTAATGAAATTAAAATTATGTGGCATTCTCTTCTGTGTCTTACATTATAGAAGAGTGAAAATGGGAACAGAAAGGAAAAAAGATTACATCAGAACTTAGTCTGAACTGATGATTAATTCATTAATGTGATGCTCTTTGTTTAAAAAATAAAGGAGAACTGAAGTAAAATGAGTAGAATATTGGAAAAGTGAGTGAAAAACAGGTGAATAAATAACACATTCTTTGACCTGTTTTAATAATCAATGTAGTGCAAAAAAGGATCTAGAGAGTGCATGATAACAAACCTTTTGCTCTTCTCTCTCCCTCTCTTTCATACACACCCTCACACACCACTGCAGTTAATGGACAAGAAACCCTTGTGGATGAAAAGAAAAAAAATTAAATTTCATCTGGATGGCTTGTGTTATTTTTGAACATGAATATGCCCCATTAGTGTCCTTTGAGCCATACCCAAGACTCATCTTCTGCCACAGGATTCACCTTTTGTTAGGTGGATAAGAAATTTGAAGGTTACATCTACATTATCTCTGCATTTCACTGCTTGGTCAATTAATTAAAAAATCACACACCCTAAGACATTCTGTTTTTAAGACTTCTGTCTTTTTCCTGACTTCAGCAGGGCCAGGTGCAAACAAATTCCCAAACAGATACATACTAGATGATACTTAGAGGTTACCAATGAAATCAAGTGAATCATCCATGCCTGTAGTACTCTTTGCTGCAGTTCTGAATCTGGATCAATAAGGAAAATTCTTCTCCATTGGATATTCTAATCAGTAGAGTTGCCTGAGAAATTAATGTGGCTCAATATATTTAGCAAGTTAATTAGTAGACATCTCAGTTTTGGACTTAATTAGTAATCTCAGAATAGTTGTAACCTCAGTATTTCATGAGATCATAAACAAATAAAGTTTACTTGTTGCTATTTAAGTTCATTTCCTAACAAAATATTGGTTAACATCAATAAAGATGTGGTTTATAAAGAAAAATAAATAGAATGTGAAGGTGATTAGAGTATGATGTTAGGTAGAACTATGAGCAAGTGAAAAGTAAATTTTCAATGGCGAATAAGGCCATTGAATGGGAACAGACTGAGGATTTCTTACATGTTTTGGGACCTTTTTAATTACTGAAAATGAGGATTTTATGGGGAAATATTTTTTGTCTTGTTTGTTTTCCCATGAGTTTCCCAACATGGAAGAACCTGGGGAGAAGTGTCAAGTTTTCAGATTTTCTACATGGAGCAGAAAAAAAAAAAAAAAAAAAGTTTTCTTGTTAAATATAGCATTTCTAAACTATTGACATAGGTTGATATTTTGAAATCTGTTTTAAAGACTGTAGAATATTTTCATTTTAAATATCTGTTTATAGAAACTTAGAACCCTTATTTCTACCAACCCCCAAAAAAGGTAACAAGCAGAGAGAGGAAAAAATATTTTAAACAAAGAATCTTTATATGTTACATAAGTTTTCTTCTTCACATGGCAAGCATTTTACTGTGCCAGTTGCTTCAGCATTCCGTGTTTTCAGTGGCACAAAACCCCTCCATGAACAGAATTTCCTATATAAAGGAGAAAGGTCAGGTTTTGGGGCATTTCAGTTATTTCTCAGCCTAACCTTATTTTATTGCTAAAATGCTGAATACCCTTTTAATGTCAGAAAGCAAGAGAGCTGTTGTATCTCTACCTACTTTGCCACTATTAAATATATGCTTTTTTATATATACCCTATATTTACATTGCTACAAGAACATTATCATTACATGCCTGAGGCTGCCAATATGAAAAACATTAATTGCTCTTTTAGGTTCATGTCATGTGTTTCAGGGAGTTAAATAAGATATGAATACAGCATTTAGTTAAAAAAAACTAAGAACTAGGAAATTGTGTTGTTATCATCACTCAGGGTACCCCTGAAAGAAATAAATGTGACTCTGGAAGTTACAAGATTCAGTGTTCAGCATGAGCTCAAGAGATGTTGTTGTTTTCTCATAATATATTTAATTAATAGACAATTACATGGTTAACACATTAATTTTAACAGTCTGTAATTGAGAAATGGTTTCACAAATGCTGAGTCTTGATTTAGGACTTGGATACACAGCAACTAAGTTGATTCTAGTTAAAGGTTCTGTTCAGAAACTCAGTTAAGAGACTGCCATTCCTATAATTGTACAATAGATCACTTGCACATTCACAAAAATTCTCAAATAATGTCCAGATGAATCTTAATAAAACTAGAGAGAGAAAATTGAATCCAAAATTAATATAAATGATCCATAAATCTTCAGGCTGAAATTCTCAAAATAACAGTTTTCCAAACTTTTCTTTCATTTTCACGTAGCTGTTCATGTTTTTATTCAAGTGTTTGACTTTTGAGACATAGAATAACATTTCAAAAAGAAAAAGCATTTTGCTTTTTTTTCTTCTATCTGAAAAGCTTATTTTCAGTTTTGCTAGTTCTACCGTTACTAGTGGAAAATGAGAAACATATGAATTACATATATTCTCATAAAGAATTTTCTTGTGGCCAAGGCGTACAGATAGGATTGTGGGTAAAATGAGAGCAGCTCCATGGAAAGAGATCCAAAGTTTTGGGTTGATGACAAGTTGAATATGAGTCAACACTCTGCCCTGGAAGCCAAAAGGGCCAAGTGTGTCGTGGGGTGCATTGAGCACAGCATAGCTAACCAGTTGAGGGAGGTGACTGTCCCACTCTATGCTGCACTGGTGTTGCCCCACCTCGAGTCCTGTGTGCAGTTTGGGGCACCTCAATATATTGGACATCAAACTATTAGAGTGTGTCTAGAAGAAGATGACCAAGGTGGTGAAAGGTCTTGAGGGCAAGACTTATGAGGAGCAGCTGAGGTCACTTGGCTTGTTCAGCTTGGAGAAGAGAAGGCTGAGAGGTGATCTCATGGCAGTCTATAACTTCCTGGGAGGAGTCGCTGACACACCAGAAG
>NW_010122321.1:0-12724 GCF_000699245.1 Pterocles gutturalis | reverse complement strand
TTTTTTTTTTTTTTTCAGGGTAACAAAATGAAAAGTGGTGAAGATCTCTGAAAAAAAAGTTTTTCTGGTCAATCCGCTAGACCAACTATGCCAACTCACCTTATCTGGATAAATCAATGGAAAATTCTTTTATCCATAGGCAACTCTAAATTAATTAGTAACATATAAAGTGGAGGGAAAAAACCCAAAACCACAGACCATGATGCATTTAATGTCTCTTGGAGAAGGCTCTGAGCCAAGCTCTAGCCATGTTTGGAATCATGAATAAAACCATGGGAAAGCACACTACTTGTAATGCATGCTCAGTTACACTGGGATCACAATGGAAAAGGCTCACAGGGTCTATGAGGAAAGCCCAGGTTTACAGCCTTTTAACAGAGAATGCAAGAATTATTGAGCCAGTAAACACGTGTTCAAGCAGATCCATCTTTAAGCCTCAAGCCTCAATTCCTCAGCCAAGCCTTCCTTCTCCCTCGAGCTCTCTCTTCCACCTCAGGCAATTCATCTCCCCTATTTCCACCAGTGAGCCAACACAGCACGCTGCAGTGCAGGGCAGAGACAAGCTTATTAGCTTGAAACAAACTTGGTAAGGATCCAGAAGCATTTTGGTGAGAACAGTGGGATGCTGTATGAAGTAGCTTTAAGCAACACGGGCAGACGAATGGAGGACTGTAGTTTCAGTAATGCAGAACTGGGTGCGAGTTAATTTGCCTCACTGAGAGTGTTCTAGACGACATCAGATTAACACATCACAACACAGCACCTTTGGATCTAGCGCAGAAGACCAAGAAGTCGCTAAAGGAGAGACCGTGACAGGAAGAGAGTGCTAGCAGGAAAAACTTGATAACTGCAGTCCAGAGGCTGAGGACCAGCTGTAGAGAGTAGACAGATAAAAGATTTCTATACAAAAGGTTCACTGGGTAAATAAGATTTCCCCAGACTTTAACAAATTGCTGTGACCATCCAAGAAGCTCTCTGGACTTCACCTACCCCTGCTGTAAGTCTCACCTTGTGAATTTGAACAGCTCCGATTGCCGAAGAAATAGATTCAAAGAAGACAGGATTTTCAGATTCGAGATCTCCCCCATACTGCATTGCTTTTATCAAGGAAGCTGCAATAAAACAGACATATGAGCACTCATAAGGTAGTGAGGATATATAAACCGTCATGTTAAAAATTTTGCTGTAAGCTGGTACTTGCCTTTGCAGTGTGCTAGCAGCACATCGATGTGTCTGTTTTTACAGTCCATGTACATCTATATGTGTGAAAACATGAAATTAAAAAAAAAATTGTTCAAAATACCAACAGAAAATACGATACCCAAAATAACATATTCAAAGCAGGCATAGAGGACCAAGTGCTGCTGTTGAAGCTGTGCTGCCAGCAGCCACCAGAGCGAGCCCTTCTCTAATGCAAACGCCACAAACCCACACTCATTTCCTCCCCCCCTCCTCAAAACACTCTACAGCTCTACTGGTGATAAAATGAATTAGATCTGAATTTGATCAACAATTTAGCGTTTTGTAAATTAGATTTTTTAGATTTTTTTCCTTCCAGTTTTCCTTTTTCAACAAGTGGCCTTATCTCCTCTCCACGTACTTATCTACCCCTTCACAAAAGGCATGAATTGGACCTAGGAAACCTTTAAATGTCCAACAGTCAGAAAAACACCAGAACTATCATGCTACATTCTGCAGCAAGTTGTTCTTTTTTCTTTAAAAATGTTCAACTTCACAGAGATTACATATTCAATAAGCTAGAAGGTTAAAAAAAAGGTGAAAATAACTCTAGAATCAGAGTAGGGTCTTTTCTGGCAGATGAACATCCAAAACAGTCCTTGCTTAAAAAAAATGCTTAAATAATCCATGTAAAGTGCAACAATTCTGAGGGAAGAGATTCAATGAGAACCATATCAGAATACCTTATTTTTAAAAATAAACCAAAAGCTGGACTCAGTCTAAAAATCCCTCCAAGTCTAGCAGCAGTGATGATATTACAGGAGGGAGTGTAGCAATGAGGACACACTGAGTGTGTTCTTCCTCTGGGTAACTCAGTTTTGGACCAGTCATTCCCTCGGAGGTCTGCACTCCCAACCTGTGCATTTCACAGCCAGTGCTGGACTTATATCTCATAAATTTGTCTAACACTTGATATAATTAGTACTTCTGTGGTCTCTAAGATCTTTTGGAAATCAGTTTCACAAATCTTTGTTTTTTAATTAATGCTTTATTTAAGAATTTTGTTGAATGCCCTACAATTTGAGGTGAGACATAATAAAGAGTAACTCCCACTCAACTTATTTAATATTTCCAGTGTTGTTTTTGACTATATCCTCACCTATATGTAGCTTTAATTTAAAATTTTTAAGGCAGCACTTACTCCACTGCTTATCACTGCAGTAAATTGAGAAAATGGTTAGGATAAGAAAAAGCCTGGGCTGAGACCCAAGTTCAAATCTGGTCTTCCATCTTACTCGGAAAAATTATATGAACAAAACCTTGCATCCCACTTAAATCTATACTCACTACACATCTATTAAATGCCAGACCAAATGGATATATAAGAAATAGCTTTTGAAAATAATTTTTCATCCGTTGTACAGAGCTGCTCATTATGTGGTTACTGGTTTTGGTCTTCTGGGAGCTTCTCAGAGCTCCTGCAATGCCTGAGGAACCCAGCCTGCTAGGTATGTAACCCACAGAAGAAAACATGGAGATCATTAAGACCTGTGGCTTAGCAGAAAGCAGGACATACAGAAAAAATCACAGAAATGAAAGCTGAAACTTTAAAGGAGTAAATCCAGACATGGCTCCACTGCAACTGACATAACTGACATGACAGGGTTAAATATGGCCTAAAACAGCTTTAAAATTAAAAAAAAAAAAAAAAAGACAGAAACTCATCTCCGTTTCATAGAGATACTTACATTTGCACTGAATGTTACCCAAAATCTGTAGAATTATTTTTAATATAATTTAATACATAAACACAGTGGAGTTTAATGCCAAATCTGTATTCATCTTTTCCATGAGTGACATTTAACCACTGATACAGGTGAGGTGACTAGTCGCTGGCCCCAATAACTTGTGTGTGTAATTATATTCTATGTACAGAATTTGTCTGGTGTCATGAATACCTGAAGCAGCACTGAGACTCCCGTGTAGTCAAAGAAATTCAGTCCACTGCAGTCTAATATCAAAACACGTCGCTCACTGTGACATGACTGCAACGACTCACCTACACATTTGATAAATGAAAAACTTTAATTAAAAGGGAGAATAGTCAAGACGAGTGTGTACAGATGATGGTAGTTCAATAAAACAAGCCCAAAATACCACAATAAAATTTTTACTATTATGCACTGGGGTATCAGTCAAAAAAATGACACATTTCAGAAGCACAAATTAAGGATCTTCAGAGCAATAGGATGAAGTGATGACAGGGAGAACATATTATAAGTGAGATGTTTTAGACAGGAGTAGTTTCTCAAGAATCAAATAATTGCTTCTTCAGATTTGAATTTCTAAATGAGTCAGGATAATATCTTGGCTTGTTTGGAAGAATTTACATGTGATACACAGAGTATATATCTTTCTCTTAAGTTCTGATAAGACATCCATTCCTTTAGTACCTAAATGCCTGCCTATGGCATAACTAATATACTCCTATAAGGAAGAAAAATATGTAAAGTGGAATGCTTTATTTTCCTAAGGTTTTACTGTGTTGTTTTTGGTTAAATTTTATATACAATCACATATTGATGCTGGAGAAAAAAAGATGTTGGTATGATTTGCGAACATCTTATACTCACTCTTCAACCTCAGGCCATCCTGTGCTTCAGGACTGCTTTCACAGTCCTGAATTCCTAAATGCATCCTGAACTAGCACGTAGATAAATGATTCCTGGCTTTCATAAATGGAAAACTAGAAAATAATGCACATCTTATTTACATTGCTCTGTGAATAAATGTTAGTTATAATGTACAAAACAAAAAAAAGATGAAGGAAAGGAAATATATTCTGCATGTGAACGTGGGTTAAGCTAAATGGTTTTGACAGAGCAGAGGAAAAGATTTTAAATCCTTGAGGGGACTTAGAATTTCCCCTTGGTGTAGACTTATAACATTGCTAATTCCTTTCTGACAGTAGTCTAAGAGCCAGAGCCTTTTGGACTTGGACCCTCAGAGATTTACTCTCTTTGTACTGTCCAACGTACATTAACAGATACATACCAAACAAAAATACAGGATTTCAAATGGAACCTCCTGCCTGATATCATTCTGATGAAAACTCAGAAAGGATTTATGAGATCTGTTAGGCTGCTCACTATAATCTTTTCTAAGCACCTCCTCTGCCTCTGAAACCAAAGAACTTACTCTTTCTCCCTGATAATCATGCTACCTTCCCACCCAGCTGGCACCCTGCATTGCAGTAGAGGCTGCCTGGCTTCTGAAGGGAGGGTAGGTACAGACCTGCTCCCTCTCTGAACCACTGCCAAGGGCAACAGCTGCTGTTTACTTTGGTGCTGATACAGACCAATGGCAAGTTGGTACTCCCCAGAAGGAGGAAGGAAACTTTTTGACAAAGATGTATATCACTGCGCCTTCCAGGACAACTGCCATAAGGATTAAGGATTATGTCTTCCTGCTCCCCTCTTTCATAATAATTTAAGCCCTGTGTTTTGTTTTCCTTTTTATAGGGATTTTTTCTTTTTTCTCTTGGTTTTTATTTTAAAGCTCACAGACTGGTTGGTACAAGGAAAACTAGAACATTTAAGTCCTCAAGGCAGGACTTAAGCAATCAGAAAAGATCTTGTGCTGTTTGTAACTTCTGTAACATGAGAAACCAGTTCATCCAAAAGAAGAATGAAATATGTACTGTTAAGACCTTCTAAAAATCTCCTCACATATTGCAATCTTTTAGCATTTCATGGTATAGCTCTGTATAGCCTTTGGTAGCCATTATCATCACGTTGCTATGTGTTAGAGCAAAGCACTCTGTCACCCCCAAGTAAACTAAACACTGTAGTATCAGAAAAATGTCATTACACTAGTTAATAAATGTAAACATTCAGAAACAGCCCCCAAATCAGATTCTCTACTGTGGCCTTAATGTTTGCAAGTGTTTTAAATAAACACAATATTTTAATTCCATGCACAGTGAAGTAATCTGTATAAAATATCTTCTGCAAAAGGTTGCTGCAGCTCTCCTACGGGAATGGATGTCCTCTGGTTTGATTTAAGTGTTGTAAAATGTGGGAAGAGTGGAATTAACCGGCTTAATACCTAATTGAAAACAAACCCTTAGGTTTTTTTTTTAATTCTCTCCTCTTGATATACAGTACAATATTGGTGGCCAGAGTGTCACTGATAATTCAGTTGATGTTTTCTGAGATTTTCTCCTAAATAGCTTTAAAAATCACAAAGATTTAATATGGCTCTAATCATATCCTATTTTCACTTTTGCATACTAATATTCAAGTCCCACTGTGAATGTAAAAAAACAAGACCAGAGCTTAGCGAAACAGACTCTTAGGCCTTTGTCTGAAGACCAGCCCAAGCAGTAACGCGGGAGGTGGTTCTCCTCACTGTGTATCCGTCTCGGTATGCACACGGTGGCTCATGGGAAATAGGCAGGGACTCTTGCAGAAAAGGGATTTTCAAGGGTTCCCCACTTCTGAAATTCTAAAAAGTCAGTCAAGAACAGAAGAAAAGTAGGACCTGTTCAGCCAAGGTTAACAGAGTTTAACACTTTTCAGCACTCATGATTCATTGACTTTTTGGTCCAACTGAAAATACCAGTCTCTAGACAACTTGAGTTGACATAGAAATAAACAGAAAAGTGTGGAGTCATTTTGCACACTTATATCCATCTTGGTTTTAATGTCATTTATAGATAATAAACTCACCGTGACAACTTCCATTGGAAAATGAACAGAGCATTGTGTTCTGCTCACACTGAAATAAAAACAACAAACTATTAACGTAACAAGAAAAACTAGTCCAATGCATAGTAACCAGAGAAAATCAATGCAATACATAAGAATTCTGTTTCTCAATGTCAAAGTTTACTACTTCTCTCCAAAATCATATTGTATGCAACAACCTATTGGATACCTAGTATTTGATGAGTATGTCTCTCAGTATTCTAAAGTTACACCAAACTGATATCTCCTTTTTCTTTCTAGATGACTCAACCTCTGTCATGTCTGGATCCACCAGAAAGCATATTAGGAACATGATGCTTGTGGGGAAGAAAGGATTGGTTAAGAAGTTGTCTAAAGATGGGAAAGATGTGCCCCTGTACTCAGCACTAGTGAGGCCGCACCTTGAATCCCGTGTTCCATTTTGGGCCCCTCACCACCAGAAGGACATTGAGGTGCTGGAGCGAGTCCGGAGAAGGGCAACAAAGCTGGTGAAGGGTCTGGAGCACAGGTCTGACGAGGAGCGGCTGAGGGAGCTGGGGGGGTTTAGTCTGGAGAAGAGGAGGCTGAGAGGAGACCTTATCACTCTCTACAGCTGCCTGAAAGGAGGGTGTAGTGAGGTGGGTGCTGGGCTCTTCCCTAAAGTAACAAGTGATAGGACAGGAGAAAATGGCCTCAAGTTGCACCAGGGGAGGTTTAGGCTGGATATTAGGAAAAATTTCTTCACTGAAAGAGTGGTCAGACATTGGAACAGGCTGCCCAGGGAAGTGGTGGAGTCACCAGACCTGGAGGGGTTCAAGAAACGTGTAGATGTGGTGCTTAGGGACATGGTTTAATGAGTTAGGTGGTGTTGGGTTGGACTTGATGATCCTTGAGGTCTTTTCCAACCTTAATGATTCTATGATTCTGTGATTCTATGCAAATATTTTAATGAAAACATTTCTGACCTGCAAGATATAGATAAAGAATTATCTTTATCTGGAGATTTTTTTTTGTAATTATTTCAATATGAATGTTAAGTTCTCAGTAGAAATATGAGTTAAAACCAGAAATACAGCACTGAAATAAAATCTAAAGTGCAATTTTCTTTCACTCCCATTCTGTGCTACAAAAAGACCTTTATTCCACCAAAAAAAAAAAAAAAAAATTAGGCACAGTATTTCAGGCAGCTGCACTGCCAAGTACCTTACAGAAGAGACAAAGGATAAAATCTCCCTCCTAAGTAACTTAGAATTAACTTAAAATTAACTTATTAAATTAATGTATTAGCTTGTTACACTTATTAAATTAACTTGTAAATTACTTCCATGCAAATTCTAAGTAATTTCTCTCTAATTGGGGTTTGTTATCATACTAATCCAAATCAGTTAGCTTAGCACAACCAAGGAAAAAAAGAAGCACAGTTTCTGAGCTGAATTTCTGCACAACAAGGAGAAGCCACTCATCAAAGGAGGTATGAGCAGCGCAGCTTTTTGGCAAGAGACAGGAGAGGTGGTGGTGGACACACCTTGTTGAATGTTGTCTTAGTAACTCATCTAGGAAATAACTGTGATTTTCTCAGCCCAATTTGCCAAACTGGATGAAATTGCCCACAGTAAGCATTGTACAGTATTGGAATGTCTTCATTGTAATGATAAAAAATAATAAGACTTTTTTTCCATTTTAGGGAGCACTGGAAGAAGTTGCAGTAGTTACATGCAGATAAACGTAAAAAATACTGTACTTAAGGAGATGTTCTTCAAAACCAAGTTATACATAATTTTATACTGTTTATTTTTCCAATACAATAAGTGCAGAAAATGGAAAAAATACCACTACCTTTAAGAAAAACTTTAGCCACTTTGTACCTTCTTCCCAATTCTCCTGGAATTATTTATAGTTAGAAACAAAAAATGAAGTGTTTCTCTCTCATGGACTCACCTCCAGCAAAAACCTCACATTTTATTGAAGTAGATTTGTAGCTACTCATTGTCTTTTTAAAATCATAACCTTATATTAGGTGAGGTTATGTAAGTTCTGCTAGATGTTTTGAAGAGCTTTAAATCAGTGCTTTAATGTCTTTTACCGGATCATATATAGTAATAATAGAGATATTATTTTAAAATAATAAGAAAACAATCCACATTGAATCTGATTAAGATTAATATTAACTTTATTCTATCCTAAATTAATAATTTGATATATTACCTTTTTATATCTGTTTCAGTATCTGATTGCATTCTCTGAAAAATGCAAGGCAAGCAATTATGGTCTTCAACACCGTCACCATGATTACTGAAGCATATAGCACATCCTACCTTGTTTACATCTTCACATGCTTGGCTGCTCATGCTATCCTCCTGGATTATATTTATCAGGTCAGCATGAAATTTCCTGGCGTTCAGAAAGACTAACGGGTTGTTGACTGAAACTATCTTTACCTGTTTTAATGATTCCTATGGAATAAAATAAACAAAATACTGAGAAGATTATCTTGGGTTTGGAAATTAAAAAACAAAGTTATTTCTTTAAAAATCCTGAAAATTCCAGTAAATCACCCTAGAAGGAGCTTTGGTTTGTGATAATGATTTAAGATATTACTCTCTTGATCAGTCACCACACACAACTGAAGTAAAAAGGGAAATGTAAGTAACCTATAAGGAAAATTATCCTTAATTCAAGTTAACGTGAAAATAAAACCATATTAGTTATGATGCACAATACTAAGGACCATTATCTGGCAAATAACAGTAGCACTGTTTCAGTTGGTATGATCCCCAAATGTAGTAAAGACAAGGTCTGCAGGCAGGGAATATCTATTTTACCAAGCTCTCCATTTTCCACAGGTTATGAACCATGTCTCTCTTTTCCTTAGGAAAATTAGACCAGAGACAGATCAAATTCAATGTGGAGCAATTGCTCTCAGCTGATTTGGTTTCTGCTGCTTCTATTTCGGACTTGATTAAAAGTCTGTCGGCCATTAGGGTCTTCCACTTTTTCCAGTTGTACCATTTGATCTAGTAAAAGATACTACATCTACTTACAAAGTTCTTTATGGATATTCCAGCAAATTACTGTACTAAGCTTTTATGCACCTAGTATTGTAAACAGAAATAAGCAGGATCATGCATGGCCTGTAAAAGTTACCAACATTTTCTACCTGACAGGCATACATGTCACTAGAGATTCTTAAATAGCCACAATAACACTGCTCAGAAGCGACAGTTGCCAAAAAACAATAAGATCATTTGCCTTTCAGGTGTGTCTTTTATGGAAGCTGGGGATCTCTGGAAGTGGAAGTTCAGAGCATTTCTCCTTCCAGGTGAGATGAAAAGAGGATCCTTCAATGCTCAACCTGAGCATTGCACAGCAATGGTCCCCACTAGTTATTTTCACGTGCAAATCATGGTATTGCTGGGTGTCAGCTTTGACAGTCTTATAAAAAATTTTGTCCACTTTAGAAGAATGAAAACAGGATGAGATTTTAATGGACAAACACTGCAACTGAGAACACCTCAGCAGGACAGCAGTAGACCATGAGGGCTGATCCACAGATCTGATTCCAATAAGTTCTCCAAAAGGATTTCAGTCCACAAGACTGCTATATGCAATAAAGTGTCCTATCACTAAGTGCCATAAAGGGTCTGGATACAGAAAATATCCATTTACTACCAAAATTAAATATATGATTTATGTGAGTATCAGCTCTCAAAAATGAGCTGCTTGTGACAATGGATAACAGGAAGTAAGAACGAAGAATTCACAAGAGAATGTACATTCAAAAAGCCTCTATTCCTCCTCTCAGAAGTGAGATATATAACAAGGTCACACTCAAACACAAGTAAGTGGAGCTGACACACAGACCATTTTTTAAGTAGTTCAGAAAAACATGGAATCACATTGAAGGTACACAGTTTTCCCAACAAAACTTCAAGCAAAACAGGAATGGAAGTCTTCACCACAAACCACACAAACTATATTCTTCTTGTATACTGCTATTCAGCATTCTGGGAATCAGATGATCTTTCGGATAACACCACAGAAACCATCATACAGACTAAGGAAACATTTCAAACACCCAAAACTGAGGCAATGAACCTCATACTACATACAGGGACTTTATGCAATTTACCTGTGAATGGGATTGTGGTAAATATCACATCACCGACATACCTCGGTCAGGCTTTGCCTGACCGGCAATTAAGATTATATGAAAGATAACTCTAAAATAAGGGTGAAACAGAGGGCAATATGCTCTGACATCCCACAGATTCCCTTAAAAGAGATGCTGTACACAGCTTCGTGTGGAGACAAGTGAACACTTTGGTGCAGTACCAGAACGAGCAAAGTGGAAGATGAAAACTAAGAAAAAGGAAGACTGAGGTGCAAAGATCAAAGCTTGTGATGATCAACAAGCTAATAAGCTTCCAAAAATACAAGGCAGAAAATGTGAAAGGCTTAAATCATAAGGTCAAATGAAGCAGATGGCAGACTTCAGTACAATCTTTTTTCCAGGACAAGCAAGGACAGTTGTGTCAAATTTGGCTCAGTTAATCCTGGCTCTGGTTTGGTTCTAGCTCCTTTCTTAACAAGAAATATTCAGAGAAAAATGGACTTCCTCTTTGTCGTGTTCTTGCCAAGAAAGAAAGAAAACTATCTCAGGTGGCCTGTCACTGCTGTTGCTTACTGGCAATCGCCTCGTGTACTCTATAAAGCACTGTCTCCACTTGGGTAAGAATTCAGTTCAGGGAACGCCTGTGATGCAATGTGTTTCACATAAGCTTCTAAATACCCTCTTCACTTTTTCCACATTAAAGTGTCTTTTCTCCTATTGATGAAATAACCTCTATAAATCCACAGACTTTAATGGCAGGGTAGATCATTAAGCTTACATATTTTCATGTTTAAAAGTAACGTTGTTTATGCCTAAGCTGTTATTTACCAGGGGAATTTGGATCAGTCTAACATTCATACATTAAAAATTACCCTAAATGCCTGCTGCAACGCAGTGACTCTAAATTCAATTAAAGACATTTTTCTGAATCTTAAAAATATTTTCCTTCTTTGTTTTGTATAATAAGTTCTTGTGCAATTTGTGTTTTTGACAAAATGTTATTTTCCCCACTGTCTGCAGACACTACTTTGTTATTACTAGGTTACTGGCATTAATCTTAATGATTAAGGAAAAAAAGGCAGGGGAGCACTTAACTGAAAAAAAAAAAAAGATGCATAGGGATTTGTAC
This sequence comes from Pterocles gutturalis, assembly GCF_000699245.1. Lineage (NCBI taxonomy): Eukaryota > Metazoa > Chordata > Aves > Pterocliformes > Pteroclidae > Pterocles > Pterocles gutturalis. Next base: position 1,578 of record NW_010122321.1, on the reverse strand, counting down.
AAAATATTGTATAAGCTGATACAAAAAAAGCAGGCAAATCAAATTTTGGTTTGCTATCTCTGTATCTCTGACAAAGTTACCCTAACATTTTTCTTAAGAATGAAAAGTGATATAATAATTGACAGCTGGGCCAGTCTCAACGACTGTGTTCTTAATTCACATTTCAGAGTCCTCCCCATTCTCATCTGCCTTTCACATTCCAGCATTGTTCAGCATGCCAAAACAGTAAACTCTCCTGAGCCACGTTCAGATTTTGAGCCCAAGATAGGTCTGATGGAAAACATTTGCCAGGAAAAATAAATTCTTTAGAGAAGAGCTTCTTAATGGTGAAGCAATAACTGCTGACCATGTTGCTTACTGATACATAAGACTCTTCATTAGGAAAGAGGACATAGTAGAAACTGCCATGATGGAGAAGTCCTAGTGAAAGGACTCTGTGCCGAAAGGGCACATGGTTCTACTTGTCTCTTGGCTGCTAACCTACAGCTTCGACTCGGAGGAGGGAGTTCACCTCTCTGGGTCATTGCCCTTCTCTTCTTACCATAGGCCTTATCACAAGCAACTTTGATGATAATTGCAATGAAAATAACTGAAATAATTTAAAATCTCTGATTGGTAGGTTTGGGCCAAATTTTAAAAGCACAGTCTTTCAGAGAGATTCTTCCATCCATTTTTCACAAGAGGGTATCCTTGTTTGAGTACAGGGCGGTGAGATGTGTGAACAACCTCACGCTGCTGGCCCTCCCTCCCTCGCTGCACATGGTGTCCTCTGGGACAGTCCGGTCACAAGGGTCTCCTGGCAGAAATGGGGTTAGAAAAGAGATTGTGGGTGATGAGAGTATGAAAGGACTTTCAGGAAATGAGGAAATTTGATAAGAATATAGACAGCTATCATCTGCTCAGATGGACTTTGCCCTTGCTGCCAAGAGATCTTCTTAGACTTAGGAATTAGTAAACTTTTACAAAGAGCAGTTCCTAACTTAAAAGTAACAAATAAACTAGGATAGACAGATCTAAGAGGACTTGCCTAACTTCACGTTGCAGACCAGCAGCAGAACCAGGAAAATATTCCAATTTCTGATGCCCAGACTGGTTTTGTATTTACTATGTCATACTGGTTTTAGATTTCAAGTGAGCATTTCATAAAAACATTCCCTTGATTCACTGATTACAATCTGGTAATGAACAAGAGAAAATAAACAAATCTGGATTAGTGGAACACACACCAAAAAAAGATAATTTCACTTACACAATTATCTTCTATTTTGTATTTATATTCCATTTCTTTTACATTTTTCAAGTTCAGTGTCCTTGCTCTGTAATCAATACACAGAGAAAATCTGTAAGGTAAATCATTGGTAGTCTTGAACAGAAAAAGGAAGAGACATAGCCCAAAACTACAGTGTAGAAGTTTGAAGTTGTGATGATGCAATTCATGCCTATTTTCATGTTATAGAGCTTATTTTTTTTTTTTTGTGATAACGATCCAGTTAAAGGGAAAAGCACATTTTAAAGTTATAATATACCACTTTGAAAATATGAATAGTGGCAATTTGTAGTAAAAAAAAAAAAAAAAAA
>NW_010122320.1:9806-20328 GCF_000699245.1 Pterocles gutturalis | reverse complement strand
AGGTTCTTTTCTCGCTTTCTTCTGAAATTGTTGGTTTTGTAATTACCCAGGCAAGTTAGTGTCTGAAGCTCCTAATTTACTCTAGATATAGGTGCTGAGGTTTGTAAATACAAGCAGAGCCAGGGACCAGTAACACTGTCTGAATTGAGAAAATTCAGAAAAATCAAGGATATATGTTGGATCATAATCTGAGTAATATATGGGGGTCCTACAGGACCTTAGAGTAGATAAGAGTTTTATGACTTTTAAGACTCATGTATTCAGAACACTTTATATTGCCTTGTGGAGCACCAACAAAATTTGATTTTGGGCTTCAGGACAGAGGTATCTATGATTCCTGTTTTGTAAAAACCAAGCTACATCACTGTGAGGGACCATAGTGTCAGTGCCAAATTAATTTCATTCCCCTTGTGTTTACATGTTGAGTGGGTGAGAGCAAACATTTCAGCACTTTCGAATTCCTCTAGTTACTTGCCGTTTAATGCTCTTATCAGACAAACTGTAAATAAGGGTGTAATTAATTATTCTCTACTTACATGACAAGTTTTGTATAAGTTCCCATCTCCCTGGGAGTCTGTTATTTACCTGATTGTGAGGTGAAATTACTGCAGGGTTATCTGGAGACTACCTGGAAGATGAACGTGAGTTCTGCATTCAGTTGTACATCCTTTCCTACCTGGTAGCTAGATTTTGCTGAAGACCTCACACAAAGAAGGAAGAATTTAGGAGACACTAGCTCCTATAATTGCAGCTGGCTCATTTTCACTTGCCTGGTAGAATCAACATATTGTAAGCTCTTTATTCCTAACTAAACTTTCTGCATAAGAAAGTTGCCAGATTCATAGCTCTGGAGACAAAATCCCCATGCCTATCCACACTGAAGATGCCACTGAAAGTAATGCCAACTCCACATGCTGCAGTTCTTTCCCAGAGGGCATTTTCTTGGGGTGAATCAAGTAGAGATCCTTCACCTACTCCTGCCATTACTATTGGGAAATAAGTGTTCTCAGGGTCAGGGACTGCATCGTGTCACTGCATGGGTCATTTGTGCCGTACATATGAAACATCAGCAAATTTAATTTTCTTCTCTAACAGTAGTAGAGAAGCAGCCTGTCTTTTCAGTTCCCTGATTTTGGCCCCTCTCTGCTTCCTGAAGTCCTATAAAAAAGATTTTAGGCATAAAAGCTAGTGAGAAAATTCATCCAGAAAGTGAGACAGGAGAGGCATTAAGACATTTGCAGGAGAGGCAAGGAGAGAAGTGACTAGTTAACCTTTTGCTTTGTCATTTTTGTGGCTTTGCCTTGAAATTTTGTGCATCTTCCAAATTTTGAAACAAAGATCTAATGCATGAATAGATACAAAAGTATCTTTTTTCCTTCCCCTGAACTTTAATGTTTGGGGGGAAAAAAAAATTCATAATTTTTACTCAATTTCTCCTATAGTACTGTAAATTAGAAGTAGTTAAATAGAGACCATAGAAACCTTAATTAGACACTGCATTAATAACTACTGTAACCTTTATAAATGAAATGCTTTTGGATGACCCAAGTGTTCAATAAGTAAACCTTTGCACAAAATTTTTCCCAAGTGAAGTTCGTGGGAGCATTGCCATTGACTTCACTAGAGGTAAGACCTTACCCTGTAGCTTTTTAGTATGCAATCAACCTAATTCAAGGTTGTGTGACACACTGATTTTTCTTATCTTCCTCCAGCTATTCTGTCTGTTTTGTAATTACCTACTGCTTCTCCAGGCACTGGAAACAAGATCGTACTTCTAACAGATATCGAGAGATTTGGGGCTTTTCTTAACAGAATATAGACAGACACTTAATGTGTTAATAGTACACCATGATCTGAAAATACTCTTTTTTTTTTTTTTAGAAATGGAGTTCACAGTTAAATATCTTAAAGGGTTTCCATTTTGATCAGTTGGGCTTAATCTAAAAAAATATTGCAAAGAACAAGACTGGCTCTTTACTGGGATTGTCATTTTGGTTTTCATTTGTAAAGGAAGGAGATTCATTGACCATCTTACTGGTATCAAATATACATTTCTTGCCATCTAAACACATCCATCTTCAACTTTTGGATGACAGAGAGAGGCACTGACTTCTCATCTTCTCACCCTTTGCATCTTCTTTAACACCTCATTATGGAGGAACATCAGTTCGTCATTTTATCCACCTGAATCACTCAAATAATTTAACTGTGGGATTTCCCTTCCTCTTTCCAGTTAATTTTTGCAGGTCACTAACCTATTGCAGGGAAGCTGGCTACCTCTGGTCTGCTGTTCAGCTTAGTAAGCAGTCGGGTGGCCTCCACCAGACAAGAGGGCTCTAGGGCTCTTTTGAATTTAATAAAAGGATGGCTTGGAGCCAGAAATTCTCTGGAAGTTCCCACCAGAAACTGAAAAGCAGCACGGGGAGGGAGGGTGGAGAGGAGTGGAGTTTGATCTGTGCTCTTGAATGAATACATGGTAGATAATATACAGTAGGATACAGCCATCCATATGGGAACCACATGATACATTGTCTTTGTCAATAGCTTTCCCATTTCCCTAATAGCTTGGATGTGAGATTTCCCCAATACCTCAGCTGTACTGTGGAGGATTAAACCCTGTTGGAGGTGGTCTCCAAGACTGAAAGACAGATGCTGTGCATCCCTCCAACTAGTTTGGTCCTCTTCTGGTTTGCCTGATCCACCACAAGCACGGCTCTGTAGAGCAGGCTCTGTCAGGACCAACTGGTGTGGTAAAGCCAGCTTCTACACTCCACTGTTCCCAATTTTCTAGCTCTTTCTCTTCACATGAACTGGATATTCACATAAGTGTACAGAAACAAAAGACAAAAAAAAAAAGACAAATCTGCATGTCTGAATGCTGCTTGAAAGGGAATAAGTAAATGAAGTAGAGGAAAAGCTTTACAGAACAGAAATAGGTTAAAGAAAAGCGTCTTGCCCAAAGACAATTTTAACCATGAAGAGGTTTGTCAGTTCAGCTTAGAATAAAATTGGGTGGAAAAAAAACATCACAGAAGTGAAATGCTTTAGCCTTCTGGTGTGAGGACAGAGCTGTGAGGCTGCAGCAAACCAGCACATTTGCACACCACTGGATAGCAGGAGGCAGCCAGAAGAGCATTTCTCATTTACCTGCATGCCAGGGCATGATCCTCTCCAGTTTTCAAGTTTTATGGGAAGTAGGTCCTCAAATCTCACTGCAAGTCAGCTGTCTAATTTCCTCCTCTGCAAATCTCATTTTACATGAAGCACACAGCCACAGAGGGCCAAAAGCAACACCCCTCAGGTAACAGCACTCTGTTCAGCATACTGTGCTCTGTGCTCAGGAGTTCACCCAAAGAGCAATTGAGGTTTAAACACTACAGTACCAATGGGGATGTGACAACAGGCTTTATTATTATTTAGGGCTGTGATTTTAATAGTAATTTCCACAAAACAAAATTTAGTGAGAGAGAAAATAATGTTTTACATGGGAAAGGGAGAGCCGCTGAATGAAAATGCTAAATTCCCGTCAACCCTTCGGCAGTGAAAGGACATTTTAGAAGCTTCAAAGTTCTCTGTTATTGTATCTGAATTTGCATGAATCTCTTATCCCAGGAATGAAAATACCAAATGCCTCAAGCCACAAAATACTCTCTGTGTATTTGATTTCACTGTACAAAGAAAGAAGCATTGGAAATCTCAAGGAGATGAGAGTGGTCTCCAGGGACTCAACTCTGATTTCCCTTAGAAGTTGGCACAGCAAAGGTGTAAAATGGCTTCAGATGAAATTATGAAATAATTAAGAAAAAAAACCAAAAAAAAAAACCCAAACCCAACCTCGTGAATGAGGGATCTTTAAACCATAGTCCTATGATGTAGATTAGAATTTCACCAATATTCAGAAGCAAATTTTATGATTTAACTTTTTCTGTGGATTAGGTCATGGGCTCTTTGACCTTCACTCTCATAGTTCAGGGACTGAGTACTCCTATTTTCTTTGCGCTGCATTTGGCTCTTCTGTTAAGTTACACTCATTCATCCTTTTTCAGGCCACTAAATGGCCTTCAGCTTCTTCTGAAGGTCGGGAATATGACGAAGGTTGCAATAAAGCAGCACTGTTCCAAAATACGCTTTTTTTATTAGCATTAAGTCTTGGAGCAGCTGCAAAGAGGAAGGGATCATAAACATTATTGGGCACTTTTAATTACAGTAAAAGACAGTTCCAGGTTATATTATCGTGTCCTTCCCTCTATTGAGCATGAGTCTTTCTGGAGTAAAACTATAATATTGAGCCCTATCAATGTAATCTTACTTGAAATCATGTACCTCTGGAAGCCAAATCCTGTTTGCTTTCAAACCCAGGTAGACATATCAGCATCGATAGAAATATCAAGTAAGTTAAGTGAAAGAAATGTGACACTTGCTTTTTTTTTTTGCATGAAGTGAACAATGCAAATGACTATAATTTACAGTTTCTAAATATTCATGAGGAAAAGCTTAGATTCTGTGGCACATACTAAAACTGGGTTGTTTTGTTGAATTTTTGCACCAAACTCTGGGGAAATTCAGGTGAAGGAAGATTAAAAAAAATAAAAATCTGCAAAAATGGTTTTATCTGTGACTTGTCTCAGTATGCCATCTGTTCACATTCCTTGGGTCAGACCCTGGGGTTTAAACACTAACTTGACTTGTGTTTAGACTGCTGAAGTGACAACCCTGGACTCCAGGTCTGCTGACCCAATTCTCTCATCGGAAAGATCTCCTTCCCTTGCAGAGCGAGCGATATTTCTGTGGCAGGGCAAATCTGTGCTCTGCTCCTTATGTGATCTGAATTAGTATTTTTTGTATACTTTGCTTTTCAGGCCACTTACAAAGTGATTTTTTTTTCCTGCTTCTCTGCCACGTGCATTTATCTTTAGACTGCCTTATTTCTCAGCATCACCAGTGTTTATCTGCTGGTTCACAGACTGATTTCTCATGCACAAAACCAAAACAAAGCTTGGTGGAGTTTCAAATGAAGTGTAAGCAGGCAGCTGAAGACTAGCAGCTATATGCCTACCCTGGCCTATGAAATAAGCAGGGAGAATTGACTCCTGTCATTGTTAAGAAGGACTGGTCTCTTGGTTGCTCTGCTTCCTTCAGCCCTGTTCACTTAATATCTGCCTAGAGAGTCAGCACACACTTAACACAGCAAATAGAAAACTAATGCCCCTTACTATGCAGCAGCAGCCAGATGTCTGTATGGGGTATTTGTACCCCATTGCAAGGATTTTGCTACATGGTAGTATTTTCTCTTTTGAAGGTAGACAACCTCAGATGCACGTATAATAACCTGGACACAAATGGCTGGGTTACCTACTTCCATGAGGCACATGAAATGGGATCCCATCACAGCTGCACTATCGGAAGTACCAGAGTGTAAATCCTGGTCCTACCTTGGCTCCCTCTGATCAATACTATATTACGTGTTAATGACTGTTTCAAAATGGAAAGTGTGGTAGTTTTACTTCAGGGTACTTGTTGAGAAATGGAAAGCAGTGTTGGTGGTTTTGACCATGTTGAATACAATTCTGTTTCCTTTTAGTAAGAGGGTACCTTCCCCCTTTCAAAGAGGTGATGAAAATGGGCTTGTGTTAAATAACTTGCAAATACATCTGTTTAAAAGAGTATCTTAGATCTGCTTGCAACTTTTCAGAGCTTGTTCTTGATGAAAAGCATTTTCAAGGGCAGCTATAAGGGAAGAAGAAGTATTGGTTGCCTGGTATTAGTTTTAATTTATCAGAAAAAAAAGGAAAAGTCAAGTGCTTGGGAAGAGAAGCTCTTGTCTAATCTTGCCCACCTCTGCAAAGTGTGGGCACTGCTGCTTACAAGTGATCCTCTTCTGACAACCGCCTCCTGCCAAACCTGTCTGCAAGCTTTTGATCTTTTTTCCCCTGATGTTGGATCTCCTCAGGTGTCCTCAACCTGCTTCCCAGCTCTTCTGCAGCCCAGTGAGTCATACAAGCCAGGCCACATCCCTGCTGCCCACTGCCCTGGCATTAGTATTTAATTGGTGAGGGGGGAAAACTGTAGTTTAAAATTTCATTATGGAATTATGTGAGAACCCAGGGTGAACTTCTCTCCTATAAATCATCAGTAATGTAACTACTGGCTTGGTGCAGTCAGGATTTAAATTCATATTCTTGGTGTTTGTAGGGTGGCTTGTTAAAATTAATTCCTCTTTGTTAGATCCTGGCTTTCAGCAGTAATTTGTATAGAGCCCTGGAGGTAGGGACAGCTTTAGGAACGGGTGATATAGCTGACTATCTGTCATAACAAGGTGATTTGCAAAGGAGAAACATTTTTTTATTCATTGGCAATCATTACATCTCGCTGAAATCAGCAGGAGGTTTGACTTACAAGAGGGAAGTGCTGAGAGAACACCAGAAGACACGCCAACTTTGGCAGTATGTGTTGATTTCATTCTTTTTTTACATTTTATGGGGCTGGCCATGTCTAATTTACTTGTTGAGTGCAGGTCCAAGACTTTTAAAGTCCAACTTCATTCACCCTCTTTATTTGCTTATGCAGAAGTACAAAGTTAGGAGGGGCTGGGCCTGAGCTCCTGTGCTCTCTGAAAGCAAAGAGCCAAAGACGTCCCATGCTACAGCCTGAGCCACTGCTGCTCCTGCGTGGTGTGGGCAAACTGGCCCACGAGTAAAGGTGCCAGTGAGGACGAGCACTGCTGTGCGAAGGAGGCATTTTCTGAATGCTAGGTTCAAAAGATAGTCTTGTAGTTCTTGTCCCTATTGGCAAAAACTGAGGTCTTAGGAGAAATGACACAGGGAAGGTGCGCCAGAAGAAAAACTGGATCTTCATGGTAGTCCTCAGCTAAACCTGCTGAAGTAAATAAGAGTTCTCTATGGACTTCAGCGTGTTCAGTCAGGACGTGTAAGTGCATTTGTACACACAGAAGCACAGAGGTGAACAGTCTGTTTGTGTCAGCTTTGCTCTTCCTGAAAATGCATGCATTGCTTTTTCTTTTTTTTCTTTTTTTCTTTTTTTTTTTTTTTCTCTTCTCTTTAACAAGAATATATGCCCTAGGGGTGATAGAAAGAAAAAAGTATTTTGTCGGGAAATTTTTGTTATGGGTTCATTCTCCTACTTATTAAGAAACCCAGTGAAATGTGAAAATTTTCAGCCATCTCATTTCGCTTATCTGTCAGCATCCAGACTCCACGCTGAGGTCATTAGAATCTCAGGTGTATTACCTCACTGCAGTCTGTTGCTATGGAAATAGCTCCAAGCATCTTCAGTGCCTTGGCTGCGTACATCACCAGTGTCTTGGCAAGAAAGGCTGCGTACAAGAGAGCAAAATTTAGTTTTAAAACACACCAATACAAATTAAAATATTTACAAGTGTTTCGGATTCTTCACCTGCCTGTAAATCCACCCATTCTTGGTGGTGATTTTATGTAGATGTGTTTCCTTCTTGCCTACCTGACTTTTGTCCCTTCCATTTCTGTGAAAGTGATTTCTGAAGAAAAGGAATGGCTTGTACAGAAAATAACAATCATAAACAATCATATAAAGAAAAAGTTTTTATCCTTCCATTTGTCTTCCAAATTTCTAGGTATTCCTATGCATGGCTCCCAGAGATACAGCTATGCAAGCACTGCATCTAATATAAGACTGTATTTAATAATAGATCAAGCTGTAGGTAGTGTCATGTTCCCTGAATTTACTGTTTTTACTTATTCTCTTCATACTGCACTGGTAATTATTGAATGGCTTAAACATAGTTACTCTTCTAGGCTGTCTTGCACCTTTCATTTAAGGATCTTCAAGAGCTTTATACAAGACTGAATTAGGCTGCTCTTACTTCTTTGAGGGAATATGGAAGAATTATCACAATATTCTCTCTGCTGTAGCTGTTGACTCTGTGGCTTAGAGCAATAACCCTTGGTTTAAAGGAGACTGGAGCATTTTATGTGTGTGGACTATCTGAGCATGTGCTGTGGCCCCATGACAGCTAGGAAAGGTGACAGACCAGGGTGGACAATGATCCCAGGCTGACAAGTGTCCCCTGGAGAGCTATTTGCAGCTGTACTGAAATTAAAGGCAGCTGTGAGGGCTGATCTTAAGTTTCTTGAAGACTGAAGTGCTCTCCCCTCTTTCACAAGCTTCAGGGCTGGCAGAGCCTAAAGGTGACATAAAACAGAGAGGGGTGTTTTTTTGCATGGGTTTGTGTTCCCCCACCTCCTGTACCTTACTTTAAATATGAGGTAGCATTCGTCCAATTAACCTGGTGGTGAAAATTTTAAATATTTTTACTAGAGAAAATCAGCTAACTCTTCTACGTAGGAAGGAAGCCAGGTCGTTAGCAGAGGCACCTTCTCTGTGATGAGATGCACGGTAAGTGTCCATTACCTGTGTACTGTCTTTGCCTTTCTGCTCCCACACTGTTCCCTGTTGCCACTAAAATTTTGAAGTCCTTTAATTTTCTTTATTACCCCCCCTTTCCCCCTGAATGCCTTTCAGGAAACCCCAGACAATGCAGTGAGCAAGACTCTTGGTTTTAATCTGCCTGTTTTGGGATATGCAGTCCTTCTGTCATTCCCTGCTCATTTGATTGTGCTCTAAGCTTATAAACTTCTGTTTGGTACAGTGCTCTGGAGACTTGCTAGCAGCCAGCTAATAATTTCTGTAATCCTGTCTCCCAGACTCAGGAGTGTGGGCTATATTCAGTTTGCACCTTTACTCAGTGTGATCGCTTCCAGTGGGGTCAGACAGATGTAACAGAGAGACAAATTTCATCTACGCAGCTCGACAGACCTTGCAAGGTTCTTCTGTTAGTAACCTGTGTGCTGATGATCGTCAGCAGGTTGAATTAGTACAACAGTTTCCTAGTGCACCTGCCTGGCCGTTGGTGTAGGTAATTGGCTCATCTAGATCAGCAGGCTGGCTGAAACAGCAGCCGTGCAGCCTGAGATGATATAAAGCCCCATAAAATCCCCTAGAGTACAGGAATGTTTGATACCCTAGCAGGGAAGTTTGCAGGTTTTCTTTCTAACCCTTGCTAGTGATAGGTGTAGGCTTTGAAGCTGTGAGATTACCTTGGGCTCCACTCCCCCCTCACCCCTCTTCATGCACCTAACACACACAGGCTTTTCCCCTGATTCTCTTAAGCATAATTGGCTTGGAGAGGGGTGGTAAGGATGAAGGAGTAGTAGTAGAGAACAGAAATATCTTTCCTTCTTAACATCTGAGTCTGAATCTTACTCTTACCCAAGCACACATTTTATGCTTGCACTTGAAAGAGGAGACTTTTTCAGGCTTTAAAATACCCTAGAGAAGAAAATGCTGTATTTTTATTGCCTTCTCTTTCATTTATCATTTTTAAGATGTACAGAAAAGAGACTGTTGGCAAGATCCTTGCCTGATAGTGGCTGGCAGTACTCCACTGACTTTGAAGAGTCTCTGTCAAGTTACACCCAATATGATCAGGCTCATTTTGGAAGGAACTGTGCAAACAGATTATCATGGAGTGAGATGTTCGAGTTTGTGATGATACAGAATGTTGCACCTAATAATTAGCAAAGGAGTTTGGCTTGGTATTTGGTGTTCTTGCAGAATATGACATTGGTTATGATGGAAAATTACACGCTTTGTAGAGTTTAAGAAAAATAATATAAAAATAATTCTGGTAGCTGCTACCTTAAATTCCTGAGTTGGTTGGTGGGATGCAGAGTTTTCACTTGGGTTGTAAATAGAAGGCATTGGTATCACGCTTATTGTGTTTGATTGAGCTATATGTGGCCCCAAGATATTAACCCATATCAGCCCCCCCCAAAAAGGGGAGTGGGGGGGAGAGCAGCGTTTGCTCTTAAAATGCTGACTGTAAAGCCTTATCTGCAAGCATTTGTTAATAGACTAGAACCATGCATTCATAGGAATTCATTCTATGAAGACACCCTTCTTGGGGCATGTCTTTCACTGCCAGTATCTTGCAGTGAGTGAAAATGACAGGCAGGGACTGGGACAGAATTGCCAAGACTGAACAACAGCTTTTGTTTGTTGACTAAATCCTGCTTGTGAGGAAATCCTCAGGAGTTTAACACTAAAGTTTGTGGGTGTCATGACTTCTTCCACTAACTTTTGTGCTGATGTACAAGCATGCAACTCTGACAAATAGAAACCTTTTTTTTTTTTTTTTGAGGATTTTTTTGAGGAAGTGCTGACTACTGCAGGTATCACTAATGTTAATTAGTAGCAGTAATAGAGACATAGAGTGCAAGCAAAAAAGTCCATTATCTTCCAGCATCTTTGCCTTCTAGTTGCTTCACAGAGCTTTAAATAAATATATTAAGTACCTACAGGAGACTGTCATGCCAAGCTCCTGCTGATGCTGTTGTCAGTGGAGCTATACAATGGCAGGAAATGGTGAGCAGTTGTTTTCATCAAAAAACTCTTGTGTAGACATACAGTATTGACAGATATCATTGAAAAAATCTACATTTAGAACAGACTTGAATGAGAAAGGTAC
>NW_010122320.1:0-9775 GCF_000699245.1 Pterocles gutturalis | reverse complement strand
CAGGAATTAATGAGGCCTGTATATTAGTGGGTTTATTGACAGAGACATTAAGAAGTCAAAACTGACTTCGGGCAAATTAATTTTGTATCCTCAAACAGAGATGAGTTAGGCTAGTGACATGCAAGGATTACGCATTGAACACCACATAATGATGTGGACATCTATTTTTCTGTCTGTTCATAGTTTACTGTATGCTTGCCACTTTCCAGTCATATTGCTCTATCCCACACAAACCTGTATCTAAGAAAACTATGTGTAAGAGAGCAAATAATAGAATGAATATGCTGTCTCCATTGTCAAATGCCTTGGAAAGGGATCAACCTGATTCTACTTTTATTTCTGTTTAAAATGTGTCATATTTACTTATAGAACTATACTGTGTTTTTCTTCTTTTTTGATGCAGAAGGAAAGCCAAGATCTAAACCAGAGTTTAAGGAAGGAGAAAAAAACCCACCTCCCTCCTTTACTAACACTGTAAATTTAAATTACAGAAGTGCAGGCAGATCAAGTGCAGGGCCATTTATTTCCTTCAGCTGTCAAGTTTGCAGCTTTTTGTTTGTGCTTACTGGGGATGAAGAATGAATCCATTTTTTTAAGAACTCTGTATAAAACACTAGGGTATCAGTTCTGATCCTGTGGGGTTTTTTTACACTAAAATTTTCACTGAAGGCATGAGGACAAAGAACTCAGAATCAGGCCCATAGCCAGAAATATGTGAGAACTTAAAAGCCAAGCAGAATAGTTGGATCTTTGCTAACAAACTGACAGAAGCTGTCACAGATAATCAGATTAACATGGCAGAAAGCCCTGAAAACAGTGACAAAATAGTGTTCATTTCTTACCCACAGGAAACTCTGAATTTAACAAGCCAAAGAACAGGCTAGCTGTGCGTAACGTCATTATCAAAGCCAAAGCTATGTTTGCTGTCACACCTATATCTCTCTCTCTCAAACCTTTTGAAGAAATAAACACCTACGGGTGCTTTTCAGAGGAACCTCATTATTTATCCCTTACACCCATGCACCACCCTTTATTCCACCCTTCACAGCCCCATCTGCCTGCTCAGTTGCCTCTTTTATTTTGCAGAGCTGGTGCCCTGTGGTCACAGCCAGAGCTGGACCGCAATGGAAGGTGATGGCGATGGCCATCTGAACCCCCTCTCGGAGTGGCATATTCTGAAATAACTGTAAAAAGCGGCAAGTGTTTATTCTGTATTTTTAGCATGGCCTGAGAGTGTTGGAAAAATGTTCTCCCAGAGCTGTTGTTTGCTGATAAGACACGTATGCAAAAGACTTGTGTGACCTCTTTGATTGGGGCTTTCTTAGTCAGAATTAAGATATAGTAGGGAAGAAAAGGGTAAAAAAGCAGCAAAAAGACAAACATAAGCCTATTTCCAAATCCTTCCCCTCTAGATATCCAATATAGTGATAGCAAAATCTTAATTCTCCAAATGTGTATTTGGGGGCTTTTAATGTGTGAAGAGACTTCTTCTTTTTAAGCCTGGGCTTTGTGGAAAGCTGTGTTCAATTTCTTCAAACTGTGTCTGTTGTCTTAGGCAAATCACTTTAATCTTCCCCTGCCTCAAATCTCTATGGTGTAGCACACAGATAGATTAAGTTTACTGCAGATATCCAAATTATCAATGGCACAAACCCTCCAGGAAAAGCCTCCTTTGATCTCGCAGTAAGAAGAGCCCTACTGAAGCTAATGAGACTGAACATGCAGGATAAGTGCTGCTGTAGGTATAATGAAGCTACTAGTGAGATGGGAGGGAGAGTATCCTCTTCATCTAGATTGTATTTTGTTGCTGGAGGGAGAGTGGAAATCCAAGTGGATCCAGGTCTGTGTCTATGAAATGTCAGTGCATTTTTTGTCAGGCTGCTTACATTTGCATCCCTGCTCTCCTTGTGTTCCTCATGAGTATATAAGCCATCCTCCTCCAGTGACCCAGCAATGAGTAATTACCTCTCCTCCACATTGTTTAATCATGCTGGTATTTTACATGGCACAGCTGTGTTGCATTTGCTGCTGCTGGAATTAAACGCGTCTTATGGCTTTCACCTCAGAAAGGGCTGATCCTGCAAGGTGTAGCCCTCCCTCCTTGCTGAGGAATGCTGGCTGGTGCTCCGGGCAACACCTCCCAGCTCAACTGCAGGTCCTGTGACGAGGTCCAAAAATTGCTTGGTTGAAATCTGTAGCCTCTGTGGTGCAGGAGGTCGAATGAGAGGTTCAGAGCACCTCTAAGGCAATCAAACTGTGTATGCCTAGTGCTGAGGTGTTCAGGATCGCCCAGACTGAAACTGGAGTCCCTTTTAGCAATGATTATTCCTGTGAAATTATACTTTAAGGGTAGAGGGCATCATGAAGTTTCAGGCTGTTATTGGATGTATTTATTTTGCTAACTCTCTGTTGTCAGTCTGTTTACATGATTTTAATGGAGATTTATTAAGTGCTGCTGCTTTGTCCTTTGTCATGTTATTTATTTGCTATCCAAGTGCAGTAGGTAAGATGCTATGGCCATATCTTATTTTTTTTTTTTTTTTTTTTAGTGGTTAGGCACTCTGTTCAAAAACAATCCCTGAGACCAGAGATGATGTGATAGAATTTTCTTTTCTATTTTTCTTTATACAGATACTTTTATTCTTGACTGATGGGGAGATCTCTCATCAGTCCTCAACATAGTTACAGCAGTGTAGAAAATTTAAACAGAAAGGCATCTCTGGCGGTCATCAGGTCCAACCCTCTATTTAAAGCTGGGAATCTTGGGGAAATGTACTAATTTCCACTTTTTTTTTTTTTTTTGGTAATTTCTGGTTAAAAACTACAAATGGATCTTGAAGGTGTACATTAACTTTTTATTTTCTGCCTTAGGTTTCTTTCAATAATCTCAGTCATGTTGTTTATAGTAAAAGACTTAAAGATATTTTATTGTCTAGGTCCTTTTATACTGTGTTTGCTACTTTGCTCAGATAATGCTTCCTTTTCTTGCACTTTATCTGGATATTTTTTGTAATAATCAAACCCTTTTAGGGAAAGGACTAGTTGTTACTCTGCACAACATCTAGTGCATTTGAATTTGATAGTGGTTATATTATAATAACAATACTTTAAAAAAAAATGACACCACTACCTGCAGACAGGTCTTTCATAAGGATGCTAGATACTAATTTTCTATGACAGGACTGTAGTACAGGATGTCCAGCATCAATCATTAAATGTTCTTTCCTGAAACAACGCACCTTGGTAATAAATTAGTCACCACTGTCTCTTGTACATGAAAGAAAATGAATGTTAATCATGATAGTGAATAATGCTGCCAGGAGGCATCTTATGGGAACAAATGTATGTTATTTGTTTGCTTTGATAATGGTCATATTTACCTCAATAACAAAATACAAAATGCTACAAAATAAGTCTGCTCTTAGCTGCTTGTCTGCTACCCATCAGTCGTTTATTACTGTGGTGCAGTGGTGTTATGTACAAAAATATGTATACAACATATTGGATGCCTACCTATGTTGAACACTTAAAGGAAAAATGTGCATCAAGGCAACTATAGGAAGCTTGTCAGGCTGAGGTAAAGCCCCCTCTAAACATGTATAGGTTCAGAAAAGCTTTTTTAATAAGCAAGCTCTTGTAATTGCAATTTTCATCAGCCTCTGACCTCGTTCCTTTGCAAAGCTGGGGCTTCTCTACAAATTGCTGTGTAGACCATAGGTCTCTTGTTCCAGGCTTGTCTTCCCTCCTGGAGAGGGAGAGGCAGGTCAGGGCCCCTAAGTGCAACAAAGAGTCATAGTATGGATGCTACAGGTTTGCCTGTGCTTCAGCAAGTATGTTCCAAACTTGGCAAAAATTGATGTGGGGTCATTCTCATATCCTGAAGCTTCAACTGGCCTGCTTACTGGGTTGATATGTCCTATACTTCAATGGTTTGCAGAATAAATTGATAATGCCAAAGGGTTTGCAAATGACCTTTTAAGCAATACTAGCCGTCAGTGCAGGCTCAAGGCTTACAGCAGAGGACTATGAACTATTTTGGTTGGTTTTGACTAGCATGGATCATTAATGTATTATGTCAAGAACTGTATGTGAGCTTTTGTTTTGGTATTTTTTTTGGTAGTTTTATTTCTGTTCTCTGAAATTACTTCTGCTTTGGATTAGTGTGCATCACACAGGTCAGTATGTGAGTGAGGTAGGGTTATATCTTTTAAGGTTCTACTGAAAAATAAGTTTTAACTCCCTAATTTAAAAAGAAATTATGTCAAATCTCTTTCTCTGTTTCCTATTTTCAGATTTTGGGAGATTTTTAAATACATGCAGTTTGAGGACTTAAGTGGTTGAACTTGTGCTGTATTGTTTCAGACACAAGTACAGAGGCAAGTTCTTCCTGGGAGATCTGCCTAGAGAAGATGCTAGTTTTTTGAAGTGACTTTCTACCAGCTTCAATAGTAAAGCCAGGCTGCTTGATAAGCAGTATTGCAGCTGCAGGTGGTTGAAGATGGAATGATGCTGTGATATGAGCTGACAGGACTAAGCAGGTGTGCAGCACAGCTTAACTATTGGATGCAGGGGGAGAACAGTATATGCCACCAACATCAACATCTATTTTCAGAAAATCTGATTGACAGAAAAAACGGCTAGAAAAAATTAATACAGAAGCAAGGAATATAGAGAAGCACTATGTGAGTGTGGGTTTTTTTGGTTTTAGGTTGTTTAGGTTTTTCAGATTCAAAGACATGGCACAACGCTTCATTTTCCTACACAAGCAGCTGTGTGTATATGTGCCTCAAATTTAGTTTTATTTTAAGAATAATTTCTTGGGCTACTTTTTTTGCTCCTTCATCAGAACTCTACTTAGACATGTATTAACTTCAAGGATACTTTCACTGAAAAAAATTACTGGGTGAAAAATGAAGTCCCTAGTTTTAAAGAGAGACTGATTCTGGAACAGGTAGCATTTTAAGGACCTGAGCATTCATCTGAGATGTGCAACCCTCTGGTCCTCTGCCTGTTTCAGCAGGCTGCCACTTTACAAGCAAATGCCCTAAATTATTGATGGTATCATTATGGTGCTCTCGGCCTTTCAGGTTGGAGCTGCCACAATCTGTGTTCATAGCATGCATTTCTCTAACAAAAGAGCGATTGAATTTATACCCTGGGAATCAAGCCCCTTGTGTGGGATGCTGTGAGCAGAGGGACCTGAACTCAGGTTTTTTTCCACCACTCATCCCTGTTTTTTTGACTATAAGCTCAATTTCTTTTGGGCCCTATTAGCATGTATGTGCACAGAAAGTAATGATTCCAGCAGATGAAGCATATGAAACCTACACCAAAATAACAGGTTCAACTGCAGTTAAAGTCAACAAAACTTGTCAAATGGCAATGTCTTACCTTCCCACCTCCTTCCCTTTTAATCTGTCTTTTCCTCTTTTCCCTGCTGCCCTCCTCCCTTTCTCCCACCTTGTGTTTCTTGTCTTTCATGGACAATGTTGCAAACTCTGTTTTCACAGGGAAAAAAAATAATCTCAGTTCCTTTCTGCGAGATGAAAGTACAATGTCCCAACACTTTTACTGATGTTCAAGTCAGGCAAAAATTAAAGAACCTGCATATTTAGAAACAAAACAGATTGTAATTCGTGCTCCCACTAGATGCCATAATCTTTGCTGCCAAGTAGTGCTTTCAAAGGTGAGAAATTCTTTCCTAATATTTGTGGATGAAAAATGGAAGGAAATGAAATAATTCTTGGTGTGATTCTTATTAAAATATCCAGCAATTTTAGTAAGAGTGGAGAGAAAACAGAGCATAAAGGAAGAAAAAGAGCACAGATGAAAAATAGCCTGTTAGAAAGGAAGATATGATTATGCCTTTTCGTGGTTTCAGTGCTGGCATAATTAAGCTGGTGTAGGGCCTGGTTTGTGAGTGGTTACTACAGAAGAAGCAGTGTTTTCTTTGTACCAAGTCTGGTTCCTTACAACGACTTATTAATGCTTCCACTGACTGCAGAGGTGGAAGAGGCTGCACAAAGCCTTCACCAGCAGAGGCAGGTGAAAAGCACGAAGCAGGTGCTGGGGAACAGTGAACAGAATTGCAGAAAGAATGAATTATTAAGTCAGTAAACTTTTAACACCTTGTTTTAAATTGGCAAGATTTGGATGGTTCAGGGGATGATTAATCTATCAGACTCTGTCTGCAAAGCAGAGGCTTTGGCAGTCACACGTGCCTTGGGTTTCCCCCACGTCCCTTTTGGTCCCACCCTGGTGCCACAGCAAGACCTGACCCCACTGCTTGCCAGCCTTCACTTTGAACAGCATCACGGTGCTGGTTACACTTCCCTTCTCTCCCAAGGCTTCTCCTTACCCATGTGTCTTTCCTTTAACCTAGATCAGTTTAATGGTGGTGTTCAGAGCAGGGCCCCAAAGCGGTCTGCCTTGGCAAGACTGTGGGGTGGAGGGGGTGGGCGATGCTGGGTGGAGGACATCAAGGGGTGGCAGTGCTGCAGGAACACCTCGGTCACCGCACTGTGGCCTTGGAGATTCTCCATTGTCTGCTTTGTATAAGGTGGCAGTTCCACAGCTTTTCTGTTGGTGCAGCTAGAGCTGTGCCAGGAAAGCAGCCCCTTTTTGCTCTCTAGCCATACCTTCCACCTGCTTATTCCTGGCTGCACCCACAGGCCATCCTGTGCCCATGCCTTCATTTGTGTGTCTACGCAGAGAGGGAGACTGAGGGAGAGTTCAGAGATGGAAATAAAAGCAATCTGAGTGATGCAATGTGATGTGCGAGTACTGTGGCTTCAGGCCTTGGCATGGTCTTTCCTTGTTTATCATAATTGCTGGTATAATTGGAATTTGTGCCACAAGAGAAAGGGCCTCCTTATATCCAACCTCTGTCCTCTAAGTGGCTGAGCAATACATCCTACTTCAGAGGTCTTGTTATAAGCTTGTGGAGCCCATTAATTGGACAGAAGTCCTCAGAGAAGAATATTAGGATTGTTTACAGGAGTGTCTGGCTTTATCTTGGGTTTATCTTACCCTGAAACTTCACATATGTCCAGGAACAGACTATTCAGAGAGGAAACTCATGATCTTTCCCACTACCATGTGGCTTAAAGCTTCTTCTCTCCAAGGAGACAACTCAGTGAAGAAGGGATGCCACATGGGGAGGAGGAGAACTAAGAGGGCTTCTTTGGGTCTGGAGATGGAGAGAGCAGTGAGAAGGTTGGCAGATGGAGGCTAGGTCATAGGTTTGTAGGAGTTTCTGTCTGGGGTAGATCAATGCAAATGAAAAACAAATAGGGCCCTTGAAACATCAGGAGACAAAGATACTGTCTCTTCTCTCTCTCCAAGCCACTGAAAGCCTAAAGTCCACAGCCTCTTCTTGCCTCAGCACCTGCTTTAGGAAACCCCCCTCCATTCTCTACCTCACAGTACTGCAGCGCAGAGGTGGTGAGAGCAGCTAATGTTCTCTCCTTTCCTAAGGCAAAAAAAGCAGCAGCCTAGAACACAAGGCAGTCGGGTCCACTGTAGAAACACTGAAATTAGTTTGCAGATGTGTCAGTTCATGGATTTTTAAACAGGTGTCAGAAAGGGTGGCTGTTGATTCCAAAAGCTTTTAATTGGCATTCCAGTTTGTCCTTTTTTAATTGCACAAAAATGCAGTGAGAAGGAAAACTCTGAATGGGAGATTAAATAGGGCAGTCTGTCTGCAACAAAATGGAGTTTCCTTAATTAATTCTGCTCAGAAGTTGCTAAAATTTTGTCATTTACTTTATCTCACCATTTAGCTTGTGGAAAGAGGGGAGAAAGTGGGTATGTTCACATAAAAATGTGATTTATTAGTATCGCCTTCTGTAGATATCTAACAGGCTGATGTTATGGTAGAGTTCCTGGCAGAGAAATGGTTGACTTATAAAGGCTTTGATTTTGCTTAAAACTTCTGCACAGTAAATTCAGGCATTTGAATGCTCAGCATCTGCGTGTGCCATACCCAAATCCATGTTCTGTCTTCTGAAATGCACTTGCTATTCAACAGCACAAAGCAAGACTGTAAAAACTAAAGAACATGAACCTAATCCCTGGCTATTACAGTGATATATTCCCTGCTGTCACCACAATCGGGAAATTAACCCCTTAATAGCAATGTAGCATTAAGAAGCAGGCATTCTCTTTATTACAGTGCTGGTTGCATGGGGGATCACTCTACCTAACATGCACACCATATGTTGCATCAGTCAAAACTTATATCGCTCAGTTACATACATATGTATTGAGTTTCCCAGAATGATTGTACATATTAATTCTATTTCTGGGAACTAATTATCATATTTACATAGTTATTAAATATGCAGTCTGGGTCTCCTGGGGGGGCTTCCATGGGGTCTTTGGTGGTCCCTAGTTGTTGTTGAAGAGGTGTCTCTTAGTGTCCTTTAAGTGAACTCTGAACCTTTCTTCCACATATGGTCTTGTCTTAGCTCATCACTTAGTTTGCAGATTTCTTTCAAGTTCCTTATCTTGGTCTTATGGGGGTCTGCTGGTTTATCTGCACTCCTCCAGGATATACCAGTCACAGTTGTGAAAATTATGTCTTTGGGTGCATTCTTGCCTGAGGCCCCTCATAACGCTGCTGTTTGCAAGGAAAATCCATAGATCTGTGACTTGGTAGTTCCCAAAGTACACATGGACATAGAGAGAGACAAATTGGGGATGGTACCCAAATAACTATATCTAGCTGCACTATAGGGTTGATGTCTACAGTCCGCATGTATATTAATATCTAATATTTAATTAGTGAAGTACTATTATTTAAGTCTGTTACAATTTCCTGCCCAAGTTTCATCTGAAAAGCTCTACACAGATCTTAATCACTTTTATGATTCATATACTTTAATTCAAAATTTGCTTTCTGCAAAATATTTTCTTGCATTGACTTAAAATCGTTGTTCTGCAAGCCACTTCCTTGGAAACTTTAGATATTTCCTGAAACATGAAATAGCTACAGTGACATTTAAAGCACTTCCTTCCCCTGCCCCCCCTGCCCCTGCTAAAGTAAATACCCCCTGGGAAAAATTGTAAGATATTTGTCCCATTACTTTGGTAAGTGATCATCTCAATTTCCTTCTGTTAAAAGTTTGACATTAGCTACAGCAAAGCAATTGTTAGTGACACATTATTTGTTTTATGGAAGTATCCAACACACAAGGCCCTATACAAATACACAATGAAAATGGTCCTTTTCTTAGGGAGATAAATAGAGAGGGTAAGCATAGAGAAACACAAAGAAGCATAGCTCTGAGCAGATAGCGATGTTTTAAACCTTAGCTTTCAGTTGAGTTGTTACAGCACTTAGTTTGTATTGCATGAATTTTCTTTCTTCAGCTTCTTGCAGAGGATAACTGGAGGTGTTCAAGAAATGTGTAGATGTGGTGCTTAGGGACATGGTTTAGTGAGTTAGGTGGTGTGGGTTGATGGTTGGACTTGATGATCCTTGAGGTCTTTTCCAACCCTTATGATTCTATGATGTTCATTGAACAAAGTATAAATACATAAATTGAAATCTGGCTGATATTTTGCTCTGGACACCCAACTGGCTATGAAAAGTTGCATGCTTTTTGACCATCAGCATGTTTTCTGCTCAGGGTGCTCCAGCAACTTGTGGGAGCTGCTCTTGAACTGCCTAGCACTATGCTGCAATTTTGGCCAAAGCCCAAATTCTGCCCCAGGAGGGTCTGGCCCTTTGAATGCCCCATCTGATATGTGCAATACATATAAAATAAATATA
>NW_010122319.1:3206-6240 GCF_000699245.1 Pterocles gutturalis | reverse complement strand
GGAATAGTTTTATCGGCACAGGTCAGAGGGTGACAACGGGTCAGCACGCCCGGGGTGTTCGTGGCTGGGGGGCAGAACTCTGCCCAGGTCTTGCCGTTTTGTGGGAGCGCAGAAGTGCTGAGGTTTTGTGAAGCTGCAGAGGAGTGTTCAGGGCCGTGGACATCGCGGCATTTGCATTGCTGGTGCTCGTCGAAAGTTGAGAGTTTCGCTTCCTCTCAAAATGTATCATATTTAGCACTTCTTTATGGCAAAATGAGATGGGGCTTGGCAGCTTAGAATCTCAGAAATCAGAATTTAACGATGCCTCCCTGCAAAACCTAATTGCTCAGGAAAGAGAAAGGTGTTCCCCTTCTTTAAAGGTGGAATCACAAAAGGGCTTTTTGTGTGGAACCCTAACAAAGGGAAAACAAAACCCTTTCAAGTGTGCATGCCCACATGCAGATGGCTGAGAGGATTTATCTGTTATTAGTAAGTTTTCTGAATAGTTGAAAAAAGCCTCAAAGGTATTTTCACCTGCAGTACAAATTAGGTCACGGTATGGATTAACCAAAGTTCATATTGCTATAATGTAACATTTTTTGTTTCTCCAGGCAAAACTTTCTGGTGTAGCTGCCCCTACCCACCAGAAACTAATTATTTTAAGTTATTTGGTCAAAATATCAAAGCCGTTTCACTGCTAATGGCAACAAAAGCAAAAGGGGAGCAGCACAGATGACCATGGTGCTGCCCTGGTGAGTCTCCTTGCCTCTAGGGCAAGCCTGTATATGTGCCCGTCAGGAGCTGGAACACTACATCCAGACCTCATAAAGTTACACCCAAAAGGAATCTGCTGTCAAGCACTAAAAAACAAACAAACAAACAAACAAACAAAAAAAAACCCACAAAAAAAACCACCAAGAAAAAGACAAATTTGTCTTCCTTTCTGGTGAGAAATTACTTCTGTTCAAAGAACCAAAGAGGAGAAAGCTGCTGTTTAAAAGTATAAAAAATTAAGCAAGATGTTAGAAAGGTTTATGCAAGAAAAAGGTAATCTCCACTGAAACTGTCAGAAATTGGATCTGGGTGAGGATAAAGGATAGTCTGAAATTCTTCCCTTTTGTAAATAGTGAAGGATGATGATAATCCAAAATTAAATGAGGAGTAGTCCAGTAAAAACTGCATGAGTGACCCCTTTTCTAATGGTATCACCTGTTGGTATTTTTAGACGGATTTTGTGATGTAATTGTCAAATCCAGATGGTACCTGCTGATTGCAATCACATCTGTCAAAGCGGCATCCCTTGCAAAGATAGTAGGTTTGTTATTGCTGTGAGAATCAGAGCTATAGATACAGAAGACACTCCTCTGAGAGAGTGACAGAGAGCGTTAGTTGTTTGACCCAGCCAAGAGTGTATTGGCATTATCTGGCTTGTCAGTCCATGTGCATACTGCAGATTTAATTAGCTTGTATCTTAAGTCTCAACACACACAGCAAATCACATTCTCACTCATCCTACAGGCCAACAAAGATAGGTGAGCAAACAGTGAGACTTGAAGCTCTTATGCTGGTGGTCTGGCAGGACAGATAAGGGCAGAAAAGAGGTGGCCAAAGGTGTGTGTGAAGATGCTAGAAGCAAATCTGGGTATGCAGGGGATCTGCAAGTGGTGTGTGGGCTCAGGGGTATCCAGGGATACAGTGTTACAGAGGTATAAAGGATGTGCGAGAAACTTGGGCTATTGCAATGAAGGCATTGTGGGGGATGTAGGACAGAAATGCACTAAGAAGAGCTCCCATCCTCCGAGCAAGCCGATTTCTTTGCTGAGCCCCCAGAGCCCAACTGGAGGCTGGTCTCCACGTACATGCACAGATAAGCATCACCGAACTGACTGACTTGCTGTGGATGCAGGTACATGTGGTATTGCCAAAGACCCTGCAAAATAAAAGCTATTATATGGAGCAACAACTCTGTTTATGGCCCATGGAACACTGTGTTACACTGATATAAGTACTTCTGTGGCTACACTGTTATGAAAAAGTGAAAAGTCTCTTTGTGTGTTTTCCTCCACAAGCGTTCTTATCTGGCAAATTTAACCTTTGTCAAAATTTCTTTGATGAGGTTTTTTTCCTCTGGACTAAGTGTTATGCTTGTTCCAAAAAATTGAATCCTCTCATGAATCTCAGGGGAAACTCTGTATTTGAGAGGGGTCCTGAGTCTGGGATGTCCTGCAGTGATCTATCTTTAATCTTTTATTAAGCAAAACCTTACATTTTCCCCTACCTCAGAAATTGAGGTTGTCCTAGGTGAGATCTTCAGCTGTTGTTTTTAATCTCACTTGTAGAATATGACAAGAACTGAAGTTACCCAGAATATCAGCCATGCATCATTGTGGCCTATGCCGCATGCAAGTGTAGTACAAGCTGGTTTTTCCCCAAATGTCTCGGTGACTAAAGGTTTTCAAGGTGTAAAGCGATATTTTTGAAATATTTGAAAAAGACCAAAGATGATTAGTTGTGGAAACAATGCCATCTAATAAATAATTACCTGTAAACTTAGTAGTGGGTGTTGCAGTAGAACACTAGATCTCCATCTTGGAGAAGGACACATAGTATCTGGCATGTTGAGTAACATTATTACGCTGAGGTGATAAACGGACATTTATTTTCCAGTGCAGGATGAGGCAGTGATACCAGACAGAAAACCTGATATCTCATCAATTTTTTTACCAGAGCATAAATGGTTTCCCTCAGAAATCAAATCCATGCCAGCTGGTTCATAGTGCTACTAAAAAATTACCGATGAAGCAGTCCTGGGTGTAGTTTATCTCAAGACAGTGTCATAGAAATATCAGAATTTCTGAGCAAACCAAATCAGAATATGTGTCATTTGGGTCTGTTTCTGTTAGTGTTGGTGTTTGCTGAGCAGGAGTAGATTTTGAAGCCCTCTGGGTTAGTTTCCTATTCACACAGACACCAGTGATCTGAATTTAAATTGTTCCATAACACGACCTGTAGAAGATGTAAAGAAGCACCATTATCTTGGACACAAAGTCTACGA
>NW_010122319.1:0-3189 GCF_000699245.1 Pterocles gutturalis | reverse complement strand
CTGCAGGAAGTGTGAAAACAGCCTTTTTTTCCATCACCCTCCTTTAATCCCACAGTTCAAACACAGGCCTTTTACCCAATAAATCTTTTGGATGAAAGCTGTTTGCCTGACGCAATGTGGCCTTGAAAGGTGAACAACATCAGCGGCCCTTTCTTGCATGCAGACATGATACAGAGGAACCTTTGGAAGGCAGATTTGACTTCCCAGGCAGTGGTTTGTGCACAAAATCCAGCCAGTGTTTGTGTGGGCACAAGAGGAAGTTCCGCCTCAAATGTTTAGACATCAGTGACCTGTGATCCAAATTACACCAGTACTTTCTGTAAGAGTATTGATGGTTGTGTTAAATCCAGAGTGCTATGCTCCTGGTTTTACTGTGTCTTATCCAGCTACACCCTATTTTAAACCTTGGAGCCTAATCCTAGCACACACTGAATAAACATTTGGGAGCACAAAATAACTTCCATGGCAATACATCCTGGTGGTGATGAGTTGCCATCACAGTTGTACAAGTCAGCAAAGCAGAGTTCACTTGAACATGGGCCAGGTGTCAATAACAGTGCGGTGTCAGCAGCAAGCAGTTTAGAGTGGGCTTCAAAAGCCGTCCCAGCAACTTGTGGATGTTCAAGCAATTGGTTCATGATGAATTTCATGTCACTATGGCTACACTGTTAGTGGTATCCAGCCTGGTCTGGAGACATGTATACAAGACAGAAGCTATGTCTTTGCTTTGTCGAGGTAAGGCTCTGACTCTCTGAGTTAAATGACAGCTGTATCCCAGGGTAAATTTACAGGACTCTTACAGGTCACCCAACAGATATCCAACAGATTGTGGGGCAATAGTCCTGGACTAAAAGCGTAGAGGGGATGTTTGACAAAATGAAAAAGGAAGGAGTTAAATCAGTAAGCCTGGAAAGAGATTTGAAAGAGGAGGGAGAGTGAGTGACAAAGAAAAAGAGTGACCTAAATCTTCTCAATTCTGCCATGCTTTGTGACTGTTTTTGGCTGTCCCTTAGAAGACCTAATTATGGTAGAAGTGAGACAGAGTTGAAAAAGGCATTAACCTGAAATACCATAAAGGAAATGGGAGTTAGAAGAAAACAGGAGCAGAGATAAAGATATGCAAAATCAAGTGTGCTGCTGGCTCAGAGTGTAGGAAGTTTTATAGCATTAGTGTTTGCTGGGGTACCAGCCAGTGGGGAAGGTGGTAGCATCGTGACTCGGTGTGAGTGTTTGATCAAAGTCCCTGTAGTAATTATACATTTAATCAGAGGTTAAGGGTCTTTTCGAACATGGGCTTCTGTACGTTCTTGGACTTCTTACTGATGTAATCCAGTGTTTCACATTATAAAGTTCCATGCAAGGATCAGTTAAAACTCTAGGGGGATTTCACTAAATGTAACAAGGATGGTCTCATCTTTCACATTCTGCCTGAGCTGCTCCTTGTTCGTCAGTACTAGTTTCTTCAGCTCAGACTGGATGACAGTTTCCTTGGAAATATGAGGACAGCAAGGACCCAAACGTTCACACATCTCTCTAATGAATTCAGTGATGAAAACACAACATGCCATGGATTGGCCACAAGGACCCTGGCAGATAAATGCAAGTTATTTCTGAAATAGTGTTACTAAAATGGGAATAAATTGCCACTCCATAATTGTCCTGTTGTCATACTGTTTCCATGTGAGAGTGAGATAGGAAAAGATGAGGCACCCAAGTCTCCATACCATTTCATTTAATTCGGTATGCAAAATGATTAATAAGTAGTACACTAGGGAGGAAGGTGCATAAACCTTAAAAAATCCAGTCAGAGCTGTAGTCCGGTCATTAGCCTAACTTTTACAAATAACACAAAGTTTCTTCTTTGACTCAAAATGCAAAGCAGCTGTAAGATTCTTCTGCATGTATCCAGCCTTAAACTGGTGTTCAGATTTGTGGCTGAGAAGGAATTTCCCTCTTCTGAATTAGCACAGACCTCTGTCTCTTACCTTACTGTGCCCTGCTGCACAGCTCCATCAGCTAAGAAATCCTGGGCATATTTTACAAAAAGAACAGCTTACTCTTGGGGCGGGGGCCTCAGGCCATAGAGACACCTGGACTGAGTTTAAGAACAATTTATTTTTTGAAAGATTTCTCATTTTAGTTTGGGGGTTTTTTTCCAGCTGATCCAGAACAACAGAACACTTTGGCAGATTTCCTACTGCAAGGTGTATATTACAGAGGTGCAGACACCCAGACTACAGCCACAGTCTGCTGGTACAACTGGGATGTCACTGGTCATTTCTGTGGCTACAGGGAGAAGAACGAGCAAGCTGAGGCATGAGGGCAATAAGGGAGGTGTATGCGGTATATTCAGAGTGCAGCAGCTGTGGTCCACTTTGTAGACATGAAAATTATCTGAAGATGATGCTGAGGCTGGAGGAAGGAGAATGAGTGCATGAGGGACTGACCTTGATCTACTGTCAAGGGAATGAGGCAGGAGATTTCTTTATCAGAAAGAAGTCCAATCACACTGCGCTGATAAGCCAGTGAGACTTTATCGGAGCCCCTTCCAGACCATTGTTTTAAAAGTAAAACAGAACAGAGGGGAGGGTTGCTCAGGCCAGCTCTATGCCATTTATCACAGACTCATCTGGCCTGACTTTACCAGGTTCCAGGGTAAAACTTTTAAGCTGTGCATGCAGAATTGTCTATTGCTCACACACAAGGTTATTTCTTTCCTTGAATATTTCCTCTCGCATTCCCTGGGAAAGTTTTGTTGTTGTGGTTGTGAAAGCTAATCACTGAAAGAGATACCTTTTCAGCAGCACAGCTCCCCAGCTTTGGGCTAGAACCTACAAGCTGGCCCAGAAGTCACTTGCCAAACCCTGCTCCAGAAAGGCTTTCTTGTCACCCACCCGCCAACCTCTGATTGTTTGCTGCCGCTTGGTGGCTACTGCAGATACTACCCGATGTCCCTTCCCCACGGATCGCCCTCACTGGGTCTTTCAGCACCCTGAGGCTGTCCCGGGTACCGGTGCGTACCTTCGGACACACTCGCCTGGCCCGGGTCTTCTCCAGCGAGGCACCCGCACCACACCTCACCTGAGGACGACGACGGCAGCAGGACTTTCCAGCTGTTGATGTTCAGTCATGATTTACTGTCTGTAATGAAGCAGTTAATTGTTATTATTATATTACAATTATTATATA
>NW_010122318.1:338-630 GCF_000699245.1 Pterocles gutturalis | reverse complement strand
CGCATCACCGCGATTAAGGAGATTAATCAATTAATAAACCGCCGCGGTGGGATTAGTTTGGTGGCGTGGAGATCAGGATCAGTGTGACCGGCGCCATTAATTGCGATTAATTCGATAAATTGGGATTAATTAAACTAAATCAATTAATTCAATGGTTGCGATTAATTTAGAGTTTGATTTAGAATTATCTCGATGGATTGCAATTAATTTGACAAATTGAAATTAATCCGATGGGTTGCAATTAATTCAATTGATTGCGATTGACGGGCTGCGATTAATTAAATGGGTTGTC
>NW_010122318.1:0-290 GCF_000699245.1 Pterocles gutturalis | reverse complement strand
TGCGATTAATTCAAGTGATCGCAATTAATTTGACGGGATTGCGGTTCGATTAATTGTGATTTGATTAAACGGGATGCGATTAATTAACTGGGTCCCGATTAAATCGATGGGTTGTGACGAACTCGATTAATTGCAATTCGATGGCATCGCCGTTAATTCGACTAACCGCAATTAATTAGCCGGGTCGCGATTAACGCGATGGGTCTCGAGTCGTTCGATTAATTGCAATTAACGCACCAGGATCGCGATTAACTCGATCGCGATTAATTAACCCCCTCTCGCCCCCCCGC
>NW_010122317.1:0-864 GCF_000699245.1 Pterocles gutturalis | reverse complement strand
GGGGCAGTCCCCGGCACGGTGCACTCTCCCTGGGGTGCTGGTAGTGCCCGGCGGGGCTTGGTGGCCGCCTCAGGGGAGCGCGGAGCATGTGTTGCTGCTGCCAGATTCAAATGGGTCAATAAAGTGAGTGGGTGTGGGCGTGGGTGGAGGATGATGGGGGGGAGAATTCAAGGGGTAAAGGGAAAAGACGCTCATGGGTTGAGGTAAGAACAATTCAATAAGTAAACTACAGAAAAGTTGAAAATAATTGTAATAGTCACATATAGAAATAAGTGATGGATAGTGAAACTGCTCACCACCCGCTGACCACAGCTCCGCCCCTTGCTGGCTGATGATCCCAGAGCCTAGAACCCACACTCCCCCAATGGAGATAAGAGCCTGAGTCTTCATGAGATGAAGAGCCAGCCCTAAGAGGGAGATGACGAGAGAGGAGTGACCCATAGATAGCGAACTTCAGCCAGACCCTCATCTATATACTAGGCATGATATGGAATACACTATGGGCCAATTTTAGTCTCAATCCTAAACCTAAGGTCGAAGCCTAGGCTATTAACTAGGGCTGAGTTCCCTTCTACAGCCATGGGCACAGCATGTAGCCGAAACGTCCTTGACTGTTGTGGTGTGTCAACTTTCAATGCAGGAGGTTTTCTCCTTTCCACATAACCCTCTGTCACCTTCTCTCTGAAAATCTCTACTTGGTATTGAAGCCAAACCCCATCAATGAGCAGCCTTCTATTGGCAATACTGATTTGATGGTAGCATAGTAATATTTTCTGTTCTCATGTTAATTTTTACCCAGACTATTTCCCCAGCACAGTTCACTCTTCCATGGCCTGGTGTATCCCCAGCGCCCCTTCCTCACGG
>NW_010122316.1:0-10069 GCF_000699245.1 Pterocles gutturalis | reverse complement strand
GAGATGGAGGTGAGGGGGGGCCGGGTGCAGAGGCTGTGTCCCCTCCCAGGGGGCTGCACGACCCCTCCCGCATCGCAGGACCATGGCAGCATCTCCAGAGGGTTTAACTGGTCGCCCCCCTGCAGCTTTGGGAGCCGCCAGCCATCCTGGTCCAGTCTTTCTGGCACAGCCCCATGTTGCCCACCCCAATTTAGGGGTCCCTTCGTTTTGCTCTGCCCTTTGTCACCACCCAAGAGTGGGGGGCCCAGGCTCTTGCCATCTAGGATACCTGCAGTGCGGGGAATTGTGGAGCCTACTCCAAAAGAGCAATGCTCTCCACGATGCTTTAATGATTTTTCGTTATTTGACGGGCTGAAGCCTGCATGTGGTTAGAGAGCAAGTTGATAGAAAAACACAGGGAAGGTATGTGAAATCTGTCATCATGTCACAGCAAGTAGAAAGCAGAGAACACTCAGAAAATAACATTTTACTTAGTAGCGCTCATAAGGAGGAATCGCCTTGAGGTAGGTAAGCATAGAAATAGTTTCTGCAAGTATCCCAAAGAATTTGGAGAAGTATCGGTAAGTTCTGTGCCAAAGGACTTATCTGTACGTGGGTGATAAGATAGAGGCAGTTTTATAAGGTGAAGGAAATTGAAAGTAGCTAGTTATCTTAATTGATGGAGTTTAAATGTAGGGGGGAAGTTACTTTACCCCACAGAAGGCAAGCAGATAACTGTTTAAATACAGGCTCTTTCCTGACCTTTGCCCATGACGGCACCGCGTCAGCACTCGCTGTTGGATCCTCTGTCTTGGTGTTTCCACGTCCCTCGTTTCCTGTCGAGGTGACTAGAGCCAGGGCTGGATCTCTGAGCTGTCCCTGTTCCTCCTGTCTCTAAGTAACTTACACTTGCAGCGAGTAAGAAGCAATACTGCTTGTTTTAAAGCGTTTGCAATGTTGTCTTCACTCGTAAAGCAGACCATACATGTGTCATTTCTCCTTGTCTTACATCCTGTGCAGCTTCCTCCTACTTCCTTACACCTTCCCTCTGCCTTTCTCTGCTGTTTTCCTCTGCCAGATGTTACGAGAGTTACTTCTTCCCTTTTTTATCCTCTGATGTTTCTGCTGTAGAGTGTTTCGGGAGTAGATCGAGCATCTCTGTAACAGTTGGTACATGTCTAAGCGGAGCTCTGGGGTTAGAGGTTTTGAAGACCAGCTCCCATGAGACAGCTTGGGCCTGGGCTCCCAGGAGAGGTAATATAAGATGTGGTTTTCAGATGTCTGGCTTCTTAGTGGAACCCATAGCGTTTAGAAAAGCTTTGACCGTCACACAGGGTCACCAGCCACCAGGGCTGAAGCAAAAGCTCGTGTTTAAGCCTTTTCTCCAAGATTTTGGCACTTTTCTGTAGCCCCGAATCAGGTGCCAACCCTAAACAGTGTGTCGGTACTTAAATAGGTTGGTTTTTTTTACAAACCCAAGGAAAATCACTCATCGAGCACAGTAAATGGAAGAGATGATGATGTGGTGCCTCCTCCTTCCCCCAAGGTGACTGGGAGGAAGGAAAGTCTTTGGGGAATAAAGGATTTGAATCCTTCATATCTTCCACAAAGAGAATGAACCTCTAGGCTGAAGAACACGCAAGGACTGAGCTTTCTTCGGTTCATCAGCATCCCACAGTAAAGGAGGCATTTAGCCCCCCTACCTCGCCTTTTATTAAAGCTTAAGTTGTTTTTAATTTATTCACATTTATAATAATAAGATCTTGTCCCAAGAGTTTTCTGTGGAGCAGCTGACATATGGTAGTCTTTTGGTGGATCACAGTCCTGAGTCCTCCTTGATAGCCTGTAGTTCTGCAAAGCTTTCCCAGACCTATGGGTAATTAAAAATGTAAAATGCTGATGGACTGCCGTACGTCCAGGAAAGGTTACATGAGGTAGCTCCTGCTCCGTGTAAGCAA
Source organism: Pterocles gutturalis (assembly GCF_000699245.1). NCBI lineage: Eukaryota > Metazoa > Chordata > Aves > Pterocliformes > Pteroclidae > Pterocles > Pterocles gutturalis. The sequence goes on along the minus strand of NW_010122316.1, from coordinate 8,132 downwards.
TAATCGCTCTTCATGTAGGTCAGGCCTTTTGCAGACAGCCGCTGATACATCCCTGCTGTAGACAAACCTCGGCTCTTTTCCAGACTGTTCAGGACTGAGACCTCTGTCGTTCAAATTCTGAATTTTCCCCAGGCCTTGTAGCACCACGCAGGCTGCCAGCTCCCCTCAGCTGGATCTGCCCAGGTCTTGTAAACCAGCAGCCACTGGTGCAGGAGATCCTGGGCTTGTCACTTCTCCATTTCTGTGCAGCGAGGATAACTTACCCCCGTGACTATTGCCACCGCAACGCCTGCCTCTGGTTACTGCATTACAAAGGAGCAGTGTTGCATGGGTAAAACGTTGAAACTTGTGCCCTTTATTTGTTGCAAGAGCCATCCTTTGTATTTAGATGGGACATGATGCTTCCTGAATTCTCTGCTTCTCACTCGGTGCAGCCTGCTGAGGTTGTACGGGTTCCACACACGTGGCTTTTTGTTGGAGCTGGGCTCTCCTCGTCCCCTGCAATCCTTCTGCTCTCTTCTCCCCTCTCCAGGTAGGTTGAGATTCCAGGTGCTCCTCAAGCATGCCCATCACTCTTGATTTTCAGTGTGCCTTTGACACGGCAAACGGTCGCTGTGCTCCATTTCTTCTTCAGAGGCAATGCAGAGGTTTCCGTGCTGGGCTTTAGAGAGATGTCGGTGAGGCAGGAGGGGCTGCGGTTTCCTGGTTGGGGCTATTTTGCAAAGACTTTGTTTGATAATCTTCTCAGTCTGGCAAAAATAGAGCCGCAGCGCACTGTAGTCCCCACTGAGACTTCAGCTTGCTGCCATCTGTGCAAAGTAAACCAGCTTTCCAGTTGCAAAGTGAGGTTTTTGAGGAATTTGGCTCCTTTGACAAATAAATGGGGTCTGGGTATGATTTGCAGCTCCAGATCTGGGTGTTAGCGTCCAGGGAGCATGGAGGCTGAGGGAGGTGGCTGAGCTGGCACCTTGGTGAGTTTCGGTGGCCTGTGTTACTCCTCCGAGTCTTCCTTCAGCCTCAGCAGTCCCGGGAAGGTGAGGCAGTTCTTGGACTGCTGACTTCTTTTGAGCCCATACTGCTGGAGTACTCAGCCATAGCCTGCTGCTCCCATGTTAGCTCATCAGGAAAAGTCATTCAGGTATTGATCTGTTGCTCATGGGCTCTTTCCTGGCCTCCAAACACACAGAGAACAGGCTGGTCCCAGCCCTCTCCCTGCTTTTTCTTGAGCGGTAGCTTGCTGTTGGGCATGGCAGGCGGAGGAGATGAGGTCTGGGCTGTGCTTTCCTGCCCTTGGGACTCATCGGAGCAAGAGCACTTCAGGATCTGGTTGCCTTTCAGTTTCAGTAAAAAAGATGAGAAATATTCCATTTTTTTTTTTCTGTCAACTGTTATCTTTTTCAGGCTGTGGAGCAACGAATTCGAGAGGAACAGCGGATGATGGATGAGAAGATAGTCTTGGAACTGGACCAAAAAGTGATAGACCAGCAGAGCACGCTGGAGAAGGCTGGGGTGTCTGGCTTCTACATCACCACCAACCCGCAGGTCAGTGTCTAGGCAGGGAGTATCAGATCTGACAGTACTCTTGGGTTAATATCTTTATTAAAAAAGAAAAACTTAATGACTTCAGAATTGCTAGGTCAGAAAGAATGATCCGTCCTTTGCCTCATCAGCTGATGGTCAGCGTACCCTGGGCAGACCTAGTACCAGGTTCGTAACAAAAGGCCAGAAACTCATTAGACAGGGCACCATCTCCAGCTGTCTGCAATATTTTTCCCAGTGTGGGGGGAAGAAACACTGTGCCAACAGCCTGCAGTCCTGTGACACTTGGGTGGGTCTGAATAATACTAAAATAAGTGGCTGCATAGGCTTATTGCTTTTGTACCTAGCTTAGCTGTACAAATTGCCTTTGAGAAAGTTTGTTGTTAGGCCTGTTGTTAATTCTTGCATGTGACTGACTGGAGGAGATGATCTCAGACTGTGATTAGAATTATTCTTGGTTTCCCCAGTGCATCTGATCTTAAAACTTGTGAGCAATCATCTGGGTTTTTCTCTGCTGTCTTAATGCCACTGCAGGAATGGAAAAAAAAAAAACAAACCAAAAAAAACCAAAAAAAAAACCTTCGAAGTCTCATTGTAATGCCACGGAAGTTTGCAGAGGATGCAGAAACAGGCTGTACTTAACTCTGTTTTTTCAGCTGATGAATTTTCACTTTGATAAATACCTACTAGTGAGAAAAGATGGCTTTAAGTTAGTTAACAGGAATTTGCTAAAACCCACACGATTCCTGGCTGTGTAGCCTTGAACAAGCCTCTTATTTTTCATGTGCTGCTATTCCTCATCCATATAATGAAAGCAGTTCATTCTCTGCCTTCCTGCCCCTGCCTTCAGTGTTATTTTTGTAAGTAATAACTCTTCACAGGGTTCCTGTTTGCTGGGGTTTGTTTATGTTTGCCTTTATGATAGCTGGCAAACCAGACCCAGACCTTGGCTTGTACCTGTGAATGGCACCGTCGTGTAAGAAATAGCCGCTGGAATCCACTCTCCACGCATTTCCCGTCAGCTGATGGGTTTCCTTTCAAGTCTGTTGTATAAAATGCCTGCTTGTGCAGTTGATATATTTTTGCAGAAACAGATTTTTATTTCCATAATGTAATGTCTGCAAGCCTGAGTCACAGAACAGGGTTCACTGCATTTGCTACTCCACCGTGCAGTCTGTGTGCTAAATGGCGTGTGAGCTGAATGTGACGAAAGAACAAGCAGGTGGTGAGGGAGCCGTAAGCTGATGCCCGTGACTACAGGTGGTCTCCACTTAGTTACAGTCATGGAAAAGGGAGTTTTTGAAGGGGAACGATGTACCTAGAGGGAATTCGATGCCCCAGCACAGCAACACGTTGCACATGCCTTGCACTCCGCTTAGAGAGCACCCAAAGCGTTGCCTCCTGCTTCCTGCCCTTCTGTGCTGGAAAAGCATCTGGGCATTGAAGATGCTGTTGGAGGAGGCGGGGAGGGAGCTGTGCTGACCTGCAGAACCTCCTCAGGGTGTGTGGCTGTGGGAGGGGGGATGCTGCTCCAGAAGGGGAAACCTGCAGAGCTGCCTGGCCCTCACTGTGTTTATCACTAAACCATGGTTAAGAAGAAAGAACCTTTCTAAATCCTTAATCGTAAAGCCCTGGGATTCCTCAGACGGCTGCAGTTTGCAGCAGATCTCTTAAGATATCGCTGCCCTGTATAGAAATGCTTAAGCAAGAGGAAGCCTTCAGTTTGAATCTGTGTGCTTTTTTCTTTTGTTCCCTGAAGATGAGTAGCTCTTGAGTGGGTGGTACAAACCAGTCCTTTCTGCCTCCTGCAGCAGGGAATGGGATCATCTTCTCCTTGCCAACACGTCTGTCTTCCTTTGCAGGAGCTGACTTTACAGATGAATTTGCTGGAACTGATTCGGAAGTTACAACTGAAGGAATTGGAATCCGAGAAGGCTTTTGCCTGAACGAGCAAATCTGCGGTTCACTTCCCAGAGTTTTCTTCTGGCTTCCCTCTAAAGAATAGACTGTTAATGCGTTTGCTTTATATTGTGTCAGGAAGAGGCTACTGGCTGTAGAAGAAATAGCTGAGGCCCTTAGGTAACGCTGGAGCTGGGGGCAGCAGGCCCCCAGAGTAAGGGGGTGGTTGGGGAGCATCGCTCTGCCTCGCTGGTCCCCAGAGCACAGTGCATGCTGCCCGACTCGCTAGGATGAGAGACGACAGAGGGTGTTAACCTGCCACGTCCAGCCTGCAGCGTCGGCGAGGCCGTTCACCGGGATGGGGTCAGGCACCGAGGCAGCAAACCCAGCCCAGCCGTGCGGGGGTGAGCCCTGTGCTCCGGCAAGTGAGCCGAAGGGGTGAGCGATGATATCTGAGGATGAGGAGCGAGTGTCTCTGCTGGGAACAGGAGAGGCAAGTAGCTGCCTTGTTGGAGAGGGAAGCAAAGTGGCCTCGCCATCCAGTGCGGCCTCGCCATGGCAGGTGGTTGGCAGCTGAGGAAAAAGGTCCAAGGTTTACCTACAAGAAGATGCTTCTGTGTGTGTTGAGGCAGAAACAGCCTGTTAAAGCCTTTCCAGAGAGACCTCTAGGCAGGTAACAGCATTGGCCTCGTCGAAGGAGGGTTTCATGCCGCTGCCCGCTCTTGCTGGAGTGTGACGTTGGCAGTGTTCCCACCCGACTCGATAGCAGAGGGTTTGGTTTTTTTTTTTGCTTTGCTTTGTTACTTCAAACCAGTTTCCAAGTGGAGTTAAATAAAATACTCTATCCTGCCTTCCCAGGCTGCAGCTTTCTGAATGTCGGTGATTGTGATTATGGCTGTCCCATCCCTGCTTGATGAAGGTGGGGCTTGGGGTGCGCTGGATTACAGCTGGCGGGGGACCTTGAGTGTTTCTGAGACCTTTCAGGGCTGAGCTGATGACCCCGAGAGCCTGATTCACAGCCATCAGCACAGGAGGAGTTGGGATGCTTGTTGAGGAGTTGGTAAAAGCTTGCTTCAAGCGTGCTGCTGGGCAGCGTATGGTGTTAGCTGCCCATAGGAAATGGGCTGGTGCAAGGGAGGGTCTGCAAGCTGCGCTGTTCTTCATGGATGTAGTTCCAAGTTGCAGAAGCTGTTCGGGGATGGCTCGAAGACGGGCCATGGTGTGGTGAAGGGCTTTGATTACACTCCAGTCACTGTTTAAGGGTTTTCTGACATTCCCAGAGCAACGCTTGTCTTAGGGAGGCATCTGCTTTGCGTTAACTGCTTGCTCTTGCCTGTGTCCCACACTGTCACTGCAGCAATCTCTTTGCGCAGCAGAAGGCAGTGTGAGAAGATTCAGTGTGCTGTTAATTACTGAGGCTGGGAAATGAGTCGGTTCCCCTTGCTCGGGGTACTGTGAGCCCTCATGTTCATGTGAAAGCTGATCACTGAAGCTGGAGCTGAGGAGCTGGAGAACCAGCTGCTCTAGGGAAACCTGCGAAGGTGCTGGAAGAGCTTGTGGGTGACTTCTTTGTAGGGCAAGGAGATTATGGAGGAGTTGTGCACTACTGTAGACAAACCCAGCAAAGATCAGCAGCTACAAGGACCAACACGGCTTTTGGAAATCCAGGCCTGAGATACACCCATGGGTTTCCATCATGGGTGGGTTTTTCTTCCCCACGGGAACATGCTGCTGTGCTTCAGCAGCTGGAGGCAAGAGGTACCTCTCTCCAGGGGTCTCCACCTCCTGGAGGAAAATCCCCAGCTGGGAAGTGGGCTGAAGTGGACCCTGCACCATTGCAGGATCCCTGCAAACCACCTGGAGGTGTGCGGATGCTTGACCCTCCGCTATGAGCCCTTCACTGAAATGGTGAGGAGCAGAGCAAGTGATGTTCTGTTCCAGAGACACTGTCATGCTGGCTGTGAGGACATGGACACACATGGTGGTCTCTGGAGCTGAGCGGGTGAAGAAAGCATCCGTGTTCCTTGGGGTGTGGCCAGAGCTATTAGCAAGGAAATTGCCTCCCCAGGTGGTGATGAGGAAGGCAGGGATGAAAGATGGGTCCTATTGCATGAAAGAGACTGCCTGGATGCTGGGGGGTAGCACTGCCTCTCAGGAGGACCCCCTTTCTTTGACACGAGCACTCTTGCATTGCCAGAGCAGTGGCAGAGCCGGCACTGTGGCTGGAGAAGCTCCGGGGCACCTGTGTGCAGCCGACACAGCAGCTCGGGATTGCTGCCGGTGGGCTCAGCCCCACTTCGCTGCCCTGTGCCACCAAGAGTGGAGCCCACCTTGGTTCAGAGCTCCTGTGAGGCAGGAGAGCTGGTCACCGCCACCGCTGCTGCTGTCATCTCTCCTGGGGACTGAGGACCGCGGTGGCGGCTCCAGCACTGCCATGACAACGGCAGCATTGGGGCTTCCCACTCCCACCATCTGGTTGCAGGCGGCTCTGCCAGGCAGCTGATCCAAGCTGAAATTTTCCATGCCTGTGGTCGGGTTGTGTTTCGGAAAGGTTTTCCACACGAGGTGGAGAGCTGCAGGGTGGTCAGTGGTGGTTCATTGGTGGAAAAGGTTATCTTAGGAGAACGGAGTGCCTGGGATAGCTCATGACCTGGGAGTATTTGGTCAGCCCCCCCACAAAGCAGTGCTGGGTGGTACGACACCAAGCATCCACAGGTATTTTTCCAAGCAAGTGCCTTTGTGTCACTAGAGGGTGACGCCTTCCTACGGCGCTGGCTGTGCCTGCACTGCCACAGTGGGGTTATTGCTGCTGAGGGCTGGGCTCGGACCTGGTGATCCAGAGGAGCATGGTGAAGGATTCCTGGATTTTGGCTGGCTCAGCTCCTTGGTTCAGCTGCCCAGGCAGCCCTCGGCCAGTGCCGTGGGAACATGTGGTTGAGGGCCCCTTTGGTGGCAGCTCAGGTGGCTTCAGCTACCCACCGGAGCTGGACCTTAAGTTCCTGCCCGAGTGTCCTTGTGTGGCAGAAGCAACGTGGAGAGGGGATGCATGAGAGGATTGAGTTACCCGACCAACAGGTGGGCTCCGTCTCTGTTCCAGCCCTGTGTTGACCCATGAGCTGCAGGAGGCAAGTGATGGGTGGTAGAAAGGGACAAGTCCTATTCCCTGCTTCTGTTTTCTATACTTCGGGCTGATGAGGATAGCAAGGTCCCATCTGCATAAAGAGGTCAATTCAGCGTGGATGAGGGTGAATTCATGCACATGGGAGCCCTTAGTGTTGCATGGTGGGCTCTGAGTTGACCATTACCCCTCAGGAGGGATATTTGGGGTGGTGATTGGTGGGTCCATGAAAACATCAGCTTTAGCGTTCAGTAGCCATCAGAAAACCAAAGGAGACATTAGGAAGGGAGCAGAGAGGATACTGGGAAACATTTTGCTGCTGTTAAGTTGCTGGTGCACCAGCACCCAAACACAGGTCCCGTCATCCCGAGAGGGGTGCAGGAGAGCTGGACCAGGCTCTGCAAAAGGCGCTGGGGACCCCAGAGGTCTGGACTGCCTTCCAGCCAAGCTGGACTCCTCTATCTGCAAATGGGGTGCCCAGGAGGGGACAGGGTAGCAATAAAACTAACAGTGATGTGGAGAGGGATTTCACTTCAAGAGCTGGGCTGTTACATGAAGCCTGTACAAGGCAGGGTCCGGTGGAGCAGATCCTGGGAAACCCCCTGCCCCAGTGGGCTGGAGAAGCAGAAGGTTTGTGTTGGTTCCAGAGAAGGTGAGGCACTTCTGGAAATGAACTGCATTTGGATTTAGAGATGGAGAGAGGCGATTCCCCTTCACTGAGCTGCAGATACCTGGAGCCAGGTGGAAGCATTACACTCTTTTGCTCAGTTCTTGTTCTCTTGCCCAGTCACCGGCTTTCTTTGCTCCTGGGCAGCAGGACTGTGAGCTGGATGGGCCTGTTCAAGACCTCACCTTCCACTGCTGGCTCTCCAGCTGCCTTCCCCAACCCCTCTACTTCTGCGTGACAAACGCCTGGGTGCAGAGGAGGTCTTTGTCCTCCAGGTAGCAGTTTCAGAGTATAGGGGATAGAGGCAGATTCCTCCTTGCCTATTCCGAGGAGGAATCTGCTTCTACCCCCTATATTCTTAAGCCGGAATAACCATGGAGGAGAGGAATCACAGAATCATGAAGGTTGGAAAAGACCTCAAGGATCATCAAGTCCAACAATCAAACCAACAAAACCCCACCCACTAACCAATGTCCCGAAGACCCACATCTACACGTTTCTTGACCCCCTCCAGGGATGGTGACTCCACCACTGCCCTGGGCAGCCTGTTCCAATGCCTCAGCACTCTTCCCACCCTTCACTCCATCCAGAACTGCATCCAGGCGCTGGGATTTGGGATAACTACCCCCCCCTCTGCAGGGGGGCTCAGCACTCAAGCCCATCCCATCCCCACCACGGCTCTGGGGTCCAACCCGCAGTGAGAAAACCTTGGGGACCCACCATCACGCTCTCAGTGCATCCCCCAAAAATCGCTCAACCTCTCCGTGGACCCCGGGGGGGGCGGGGGGAGCGGCGCGGAGGATGCTCCACATTACCGCAACCTCTACTCCCAGCTCCGGTGGGGACATCCCGAGGGCTGGGGCTGCCCTTGCAGCATCTTCTCCCAGGTAGCAGAGGCTCCTGCTCCCC
>NW_010122315.1:0-8453 GCF_000699245.1 Pterocles gutturalis | reverse complement strand
CGAGCCAAGGGCTAACCCACCACAACATGCCCATGTGGTCCCTCCCCATGATCTCTGCTTACTGCTCTCCCCATTTTATACAGGCACTACCAGGCAGGTATATGCTACTCATTGCATCCTAGACACTACAAGAGAAAGAAGCACACAGGGCTGGGTGGCCATGCTGAGTGCAGGACATGATACCCCTGAGCTGTTATTGATTACTGCAGATTATTGAATTTACCATGTTATTTAGGACGAAAATGGACTTGACAGCTAACCAGTGCAACTTGTGCAGTAAAGTCTCAGCATAATGTACTTGGCAGGTACAAGCAGAGCAAGGGTCTCTGAGCCTATCAACTGCTGGATCCACCTCATCAGTGAGACGACATGCAAGAGTACAACTCCGGTCGAGGGATGCAGACCAGCAATGAGAGAAAACTCTTCCTGCCCAAGGGGCACTGGGAACTAGCTGGATTTTATTTTGTGTCATGTTGGCTTGGGGGATTTTACACTCATCTGAGAAGCAGTTCTTGATCCCAGCCAATGTTAGATACCTTAGACTCTACCCAATACTTCTGAATTTCTGCAGGAATCCTATGAATTAGAAATGGGGAGGTAATAGTTTTCCATTGTGGAAATACATACTTTTTGAGATTTCTCATATTTCTAGCAAGGCACTGCTTCTGACTCTTGCTTGGAAAAAGTGGGCATCTCTCTCAAGCATCCAGCCTTTCACTGAGCAGTGTCCTGTCAGGGGTTGGTGTCAACAGAGGCTTAAATCCCTGCTCTGAATCAGTCTCTCCCATTGCAGCCAAGTGGTCTCACACCTGGATTATCACCCAATTCATGCTGCAGCTCCTGTGTTTCTGGCAATCTGACAAAAGAATTTTCATGGTCATTGTAACCCCCTCACAACACGTTTGTCATGGGCTAAATCTATGTTTTCCAATACTAATCCTGAGCTCACTTTTGTTTTAGCTTAACTGAATGACTTGCCATCTCCTAGTTCTTAGTATGCTCACGTGACAGTCTCTGTAAAGTCTTCTCAAACACAGCAGATTCATCTATAGATCTAATACAGGGATCTATAGATCTTTACAGGGAGAAAGACTTATCTTGGTCATCCATGTATTGTTATCGCTTTGTGCCTCTATGCTTTATTGTTCTCCTCTGCATGATAGCTATCTTTACCAGAGACTGAGCGGTCATGTCTAAACTAGTAACTATGGTCAGAGTGTGGGCTTGGGCACCATCCCATAGTCACCCACACCGGTTAGTAGTTAACACCTGTCTCAGCAAAGCTCTGTTTGAGTCAGGCAGTGCTTTCCTAGGCAATGTCTTCGTTTGGAGGATAGTATGAAGTGTGGATTGTCCCTGAAGGTTGCTGTGGGCTAGGTCATGCAAGTCTGGCGAGAAGAGTTTAGTTGTACGGACATGAGCCTCATTGTGCCACTTAGCCTTGGAGCCAGAAAACACAATGATCGTCCATTTTATTTAATATAAATGTCACCTGCAACCCTCATTTGAGCATATTGTATGCCTGCTGCATGTAAACAACCTAGAGTTCAGATTCAATCTGGGGAGTCATAGAAATTGCACATATGTTCAATGTCTCTGTTAAATTATTCCACCTAGAGTTCAGCAGATTAGTCTTGTTTCTTCTTGTCTAGCTTATCTTCTTACTGCAGATGGATGGCAATATGGATATTCCCCAGACAGCAGCAATTCCCACCCCCACCTCTAAGATATACCCCAGCTGGACAGAACAAGGGACCCTCTGGAAATCTCCTGGCAGACAACGAACAAGCGGGGTCAGGGCAATGAGCTGAGAGCACAACCCAAATGCTTGCACAGCTCAAGTTAGCTCAAGTCAGCATCTCCTCTTCAGCATGCATCCTGCTCAGCCTGATAGACACACTCTTCTACACACCACCCCCAGATTTCTTAAATTCCTGTTTCAGGCCAAGGTGGTGGATGCCTTTGCTTTATGTCTCTCTTTGAGTTTCATCATCACATTCGGCCGAGTACCCCCAACCCTGCCCTCTCCAGGCACTCACTTTCAGAATATCCTAAAAATCTTTGTGCTTACTGATTGCTAGTTGTGCCACAAGTGACTCTTTTTAGAAGGATGTTCGGTACCCATGACTAAATTGTTTCTGTAATGTGATGTTGAGGGATGGAAGAGGCTAAGTTTACAATAGCCTGAAGTTAAGATAGTCATCCTAGTCCCTATCCATTTAGACAGTGGAGAATGCCAGAGCCCTCTGGAGGGCTAGATAATGGTTCTCAAAGTGCCTAAAATTAGGCTTAGTACATTTGGGCACTTTTGAACATTTATCCAAAGTACAGTGAATCCCCATTTGCTGAACATAACTTCATTGCAAATGTCTGCAGCAAAAATGCCCCATAGTTTGACCTCGCTGTTGGTTTCTTGAATAGAAAAGACATTTATATACTATTCTTGCATGGATGACAGTATTCCTGGAATGTGTTAAAGGTTTGCCTAGTGGTCTTTGTCTCATGGTTTGCAGTCCCCTTCGTGCTTCCCCTGCCCGGGATTTCTGATACTGGTGTCTTTGGGATGCCACATACATACAGCAAAGTGGGGATTCAGATTTCTCTGGCAGAAAACTGTGAGTACTGCACTTGTACCAGTGGTCTGCCTGGTGCTATTCCCTGGCAGCTTCCCTTCCAGGATGAGTGATTAAAATGTGATGAGTGATTCATCTGCTAGCCTTATGCCAAAGGTTCTTGGTGCTGTGTTACAGAGGAACGATATGATGGTGAGGCGCCAGTGTTTTTAATTTGTGATGCAGATTGGAGTAAATTTTTGTATCAGGATTCTTTTTTTGTCTTCTTTTTTATTTTTTTTTTTAAGAAAAATAAACCCTTATGTGAAAATGGAAATTAGTACACATGGTTTTGATCTGTGTATGAGGGGGTGGTTTCTGAGTTGTAACTACTTAGTTTGAAGACTTTTAGTTCTTGGCTCTCAGGCCTTTCCTATTCCTGTACTGCTTGTTTATCTTCTGTCTCTGTCTCTCCTCCATTCTCCTCACTTTTCCTAATACATGTGGTGATGTGAGGAGAAAAAAACAAAAGGAGGGAAAGATGGAAAACGAAAAAGTGGGGAGAGAAGTGAAGCCAAGATTTTGAAATGTGATCTCTTGTCAGGCTCCTGCCCTAAATTTTTGAGATGAAATCTCCTGATTTTCAGAAACCCACCATCCTCTTTCATTACTTTTGGCAAGGTGGATCAAGGCACTTGTGTGTGGGAAGGAGTACTCACTGCCACTCTCCACCTCCACAGTGACTGATTGTTTAGGCTCCTCACTAGCACTCATCTGGGCATTATCTCAGCGGTGACAGTCACAGTAGCGATGTTGCTGTGCTCTCACTTCTGCCATCCTAAGTCTACTTCTTCACTTTCACTGTACAAATAAGCAGAGAGGGGAATTAGACTACAATCATTCTCTGTTTCTGAAGGCTTTTCACCCTCCCCAAAACAAATGGAATCAGCTCTGCTTGCCTGGGAACACAGTTTCAGAAATACTCGCAAGGGAGCTGAAGCTCACAAGCCTGGAGGTGTCATTTTTATTTGCCCACTACTTCTGCGGGGTAGGAAACAACAAAACGGCCGGGTGAATGGGTTTCCCAGAGGCTGGCTGGCCCCAGGGTGCAGTAGGTGTATAAAATGCCATTCAAGCAATTCAAGCCAAGAGGGTGCGGCGGACGGGCAAGGCTGCTCCCTTTGAAGATGCTTCTGTCAGGATGGAAATACAGGAGAAAAGCACAGCTTCTTTCAGCTGTCCCCTTTTGTGTGCTTTCCCATACGAAACTATGTTGCCACCGCTGCTCTGCACTTTGTTATTATGACAGGAAAAAATGAATTTCTAATGAGGTATCTGTGCCAGCTGCAAGCACCTTGTGGATCTCTGTGGCCCAGGAGCTTTGTCAGCCACTCCTTGCTAAATGCTAACTGGCTTGGGGGAGGACAAGACTGTCAAAGCATGGCCCCCCATGAAAAAAACCCTTTTCTGTACAAATCCAAACAAATGGAAACACTCCAGTTCCCCTAATAAGCTATGCTGTGACATGGCCTCATTTCACAGTGATCAACTCCAGGGACAGAAAGGGCTCGGGGAGGCTTTGACAATGTGCAAGGAGCTCTGATTTTTAAAGGCAAGGAATGGTACATTTAAAATTGATTAATACCCTCTGATTCTCAGGCAGCTTTTCATATGCAACACAGAAAATGTTTTTGCTTAGCCCCTAAAATGCAGCTGCATCTCCCAAGGCCCGCGTTCATTCTCAGAAAAGCTGCAGTAACACAACTACTTCGGAAAAGACGTGTGGTGAGGGTACCGTGTCTACCATCTGCTTCAAGCTGCTGGGCAGGCTGAGGGCAGTCGGGGCTGTTCCCAAAGAGGATATCTGTGGCCAATTCAGAGGCTGAAGCTTTAAAAGTTGTTTGGATGTTAACATGGGTTTACCCAAGCAGCACAGAGATGTACTTGCTCTTTACTGGCTTGACCCATGCAAATGCCTCCCCTGTCGCTGCTCTTCAGTGTACTTTTGCCAGGGTGGCCAGCACTGTCCTCTCCATCAGGGCTGCTGGGGCAGTACTGCCCACGGGTTTTGCTGGGGTTACCACTGCCCCTATGCCTGCTGGTTGGGCTCTTTGGGTTAGTGAGATAATGAGTAATTCACTCCAGGGAGGGGAAACTGAGGGGGTTTGAAGGAGACCTCAGGATGAGTTTGTGTCAAGTCTTCAAAAGAAACCTCTGTGTTTCCTGTCTCACAAGGAGCTAAAGAAACACAAAAGTGGGCAATGAAACTCTGCTGAAACACAGCTATGCTGAAACAACAGCTTTTCTGTCTTTTCCCAGCCAGAGGCACTGTATTTTTGCATGGATTAGCAAGCAATAGCTTTGAGCACTTGCACAGTGACTGTTCACACTGTACCTGACCTCCTGAAGGCTTCTTTGTGCTGAGAAACTAAGCTCAAAGTGCAGCTTCCCTAAGTCATTGGATGCTTTTCAGTATCTCAACTGTCCTAAACAAACCTTAAGAATCTTACCAGCCTTGATACTGACTACTTATATCCCCTCCTCTTTCTCATGTTGATGGACAGAAATAAATGACCAAGTGAGTGAGTGACTGGGGGTAATGTCTCTGCAGGTGGTGGTGACATTGATGGAGAATGATGGATGAGGGTGACAGGGCTCCACCCCACCCACTTGCCCATGTGCATGACAGAAAGTCCTGCGAGCAAGCCGCCACTCTCTGAACAATGCCTCCAAGTAGGTATTTGGAAGTGTAAAAACAACGGGTTTGGCCCCAGCAGTGATTGTGCTACAAGTTTGGGGCCATTTAATGAGTTGCTAATGTGAAAATAATTTTCTTTTCTGACTTCAGAATGGAAGGAGTAAAGACAGATGGTCCCAAATGCAGGGAAATGAAGCCATAGAATTGGTAATGGCTCTGCCAAGGCTTGAAAGGCAGCTTGTCAGGAAAAGGGGACATTCCTGCCACTGCCAGGAATTGACAGAAAACCTCTGACTTTCTCCCTTCTTACCTCTTTGGTTGGGGCATCCCTGCCAATGTCCACCAGACATGGTCGGGCTGGTGGTTGCTATCGCAAAGGCTAAACTGCTGTTTCAAGTTGAAATGCATCCTGTAGAGGGGAGGGGAAGATGTTCCTGGCATATACCAGAGAACGGACATGGATTGCTAATCCAGACACAGGGGGAAGTATTCCCCTTGATTGATCATTTGGTCTCAAGTGTCAAAAGGAAAAACTACAACTCCTGATTGCAAGGAATGTCTGTGTCTTGCAGGGGTTTGTTTTTTTTTTGTTGTTGTTGTTTTAGATGCAGATTACAGTTAAGAAGAGACTCTTGGCATTTAAATGGGAACTGTCAGTTCTTCGGTCTCCACCAATTCAGTTTTTCTAAGCTCTCTCACGCACACAAAAATGACTAAAAAAATTCCTAGGAAAAGTCTCATTTTTATAAATAAATACTACTTAAATCTTAATGCAGGAAAAAAAAATTAAGTGAATGTAGTTTAGTATTAAAGGTGATGGTAAAAAGTAAGTGCATCGTTCAGGAACAGTGAGCTGCTTATCCAAATTAATTTGGTTCTAATGACTGCCATAACAAATTTGGTAACAGCCAATTTCCATGACATGCCAGGTCCTTGCCAGCTATGAATGAATGGAGCCGCATGTCCCATAATTTCTACTGTCAGTGTCCCTTTCAGGAGTGTAGCTCTTTTTGGGCTGCCGTTCCCTTTAAAACTCAGAGGCTGGGATTTCATAAGTAGGAAATAGTTTCCCATGCCTGGCATGAACTGGCCTCCTTAGTAAACAAAATGTGAAGTTCTCTGTGCTTTCAAAAAAGAAGCACTCAGTGTTTTCTAAAGCCCTGGTGCCTTCATGGTGCCCAGAAGGGAGATGCACAGAAGAGCTGAAGTTCTGGCAGACCTTGCTGATGCCAAGGAGCATTGAATAAGCAAAGAAGCTCTGAAATCCCACTTGAAAGTCGCAGGAGAGTTAATGGTTGCCATTTAGCCCTGAAAGCTGCTCTGGAAGCTCCAGGCTTTACCCTCTCACTTTTACTTACAGAAGCTCCCAGAGAAGAGAGGATGGGCCCTTTCTGTAGGGACGGGGCAGTGTGAACTCCATTCCCTCCTGCCACAGACAAGCCCACTCTGACCCAAGAACCCTGTAGTTCTACTCACCCTGAGCATACAAATATATTGACATCTCTCAAACCCCAGAGTATATATTTCTATTAAACATACCTAATGTTGTTCCAGTAATTATGTAATTATTATATAACTTATTAGTATATAAGATATGACTATAGGTCTTCTTCATCAGAGCACCTTTCTTCTTAGCCAAGAAGGACATGGGTAAGCAGCGACAAGACTGCCTGCACCTCTGCTTTCGGACACAGTGGTCAGGACCTGTAAGAGGCTTTGGCTGAAAAGAAGATTGCTAAACTGGAGGAAACAGCTTCTGTTATTTGCTCAATATCCTAAAAGGCCATCCACATTATACTCCCTCTGCAGAGATGGGTCTTTGCCTGTGAAAAAGCCTAGGAAGTCCTGTGCCAGTAGATGGACAGATCGTGTAGGAAGAACAGGTCCTATCTGTCAAACTGAACCCATGGTCAGTGAGTATCAGCCCACCTCAGGGAATAGGAAATATGACGGGAGAAAGAACAGAGCTGGTTTGTCAGACAGGGGAGGACGAGCCCCATGCTCTGTGTCCAGCACTGGCAGCAATGGGGCCCACACTGCAGACTTGCTCCCTTAGAACAAACCACAGCAAACGCAGCTCACAGATGCATTAATCCTATTTTAAGTAGCAGTTGTATTTAACTCCGTGACTGTCTTCTGTGCCGCCTCTGTTTTAGCCAAGGTCCCTGACCCTCTTTTGCCAACCCACCAGGTTGACTACCTAGTCAGGTTTCATCCCCTTACACAAAACCTAATCCTCACCCGCTTCGTCCCTCTGAGCCACGGCACGGCACAGCATGCTGCAGCTGACAGCAGCATTGGTGGCAGAGCTCTTAGTAGAGGCTTAACTGCAAATCTCTGTCTTGTCAAGAAAGCTTAGTACAAATAATTAGAGAGGCGTAAACTAATCCTATAAGGCTAGACCGTGGCCAGACCTGGTGTGGGAGCACAGCACTTAGGAGCAAGAGAGAAGCCTACTTTGCTTCCTGTCTGGATTTGCAACTCCTGCTCTCTGGGGAGCAGTTTAGGGCTTTCTCTGCAAAACTCCTGGAGGAAACACTTTCCCACCCCATTCCCTCCTACCCACAGTGCCAGTAAAATCTTTGCAGCTGTAGAAGGCTATGGGGGCATATTCAGCACTTTGGAAAGAAGCATCCCTATTAAAGAACTCTGTGGAGGCAAGCACTAATGATTTGATCTATTGCATGACTAGTTTTAACTCACTGGCTCATGAGAATCTCTCTTAACAAAACAAAGTACCGTGAATCCAAGATGTACAAGCCGTGGAAGTGCTCCTCATGAATGCAAATATACCTTAAGCTGAGGAAAGGGGCTGGAGTGTCACCAATTAGATATGTGGAGTAGGCACTGACCAGCAGCCCCCTGTCCTATTAATAGATGAGAGAGCCATGCTCCTGCTCCCGGGGAGCTCGCTTGGCGGAGCTGGTCTCCAGAGAGACAACGTCTACAAAGCACTAACATCTGGTGCCCATTATTTCACCAGCTCTGTTGTGATTAGTCCATATGATAAGTCTGGCCAATTGCTACTGGTAAGGGATTGCTCCACTCCCTCCACCAGCCTCCTTGATCTGTCACTTCTGGTTTGTGGCCCCTGCTAATTTGCCACTGCAATTTCCAATATTTGCTCAAATCCCATAAGGAAATCTCCCTGCTTTTCAGACAGAAGGGTAGCAAAGATAATAAAAAGGGAAGGTTTATCAATT
>NW_010122314.1:0-288 GCF_000699245.1 Pterocles gutturalis | reverse complement strand
CTGGGGGCTCTGGGGACACCCCGGGGTACCCCTCTGACCCCTCATTTTGACCGGATCCCGCAGCCGGATCTACGAGATCCTCCCGCAGCGGATCCAGCAGTGGCAGCAGAGCCCGTGCGTGGCGGAGGAACACGGGAAGCGGCTGCTGGAGCGGATCCGGCGGGAGCAGCACCAGGCGCGCCTGCGGCTGCAGGAGATGGAGCGGCGCTTCCACGAGCTCGAGGGGCTCATCGCCCGCGCCAAGGGGCACCCCCCCCGCGAGGACGAGGAGGTGGGGGCCCCCCAAAA
>NW_010122313.1:665-6991 GCF_000699245.1 Pterocles gutturalis | reverse complement strand
ATGGCTCCAGGGTTCTCCTGGCCACCTCCCCACCACGGGTGGTTTTTCTGGACGTGCTTTAAAGCATCAAGCCCTGCACACCGCTGCTTTCAAAGTTTGGTCTGGAGGATCGACTGAAGGTCAGCCTTAGCCCAAAGCTTGGACGCACTCTACACCAGCGGGAGAAAGACTCGACAGGCAGAATACACACCATCTGTCATCTGGAACTTCAGCTATGCAGAGTCTATTTTTAGGGTAAATAGTTTGTTCTGTTGCCTCAGTTTCATAACTCTCTTATTTCTGACATAGCAAATTCTCAAGAAAAAAAGTGAATAGAAAATGGGTAACTTTGGGACAGAAATTAAGATGTCCTTTGAAATCAGAGTCACTGAATAATGCACGAGTCCACTTTCTCTCTGAAAGGTCTTTTGGGTTTTGTTGTTTTTTTTTTTTTTTTTTCCAGAAATAGCTTTTGTATTTCCTGAGAAAAAGGCTGGGTGAACCCAGAGTGCCCGCTGCAAAATCTGTTCTTCTGTTTATGAACTCGCCAGACTTTGTGACGTGAGCAGCAATTTAGCAAAGGAACCAAAACAAAACAATTTGTGCCCGGGTGAACACCACGTGTGCAAAGTGTCAGCTGGGGGCAGCTTTTTGGAGATAAAATATAGCAATTATAACTCCCGAGAGCAAGTTCATCATGGAATGGTTGGCACAACCCTAACGCCAGTGACAGGAACAAGCTGCCGTGAGGTGTTTGCTCCAACAGACGCGAGGCTCTGTGCAATACCACCAGCTCTCAGCAGCATGGCCCTGGTCAAACCCACCAATTCGCAGGACGGGATGCTCCGGGTAGCTCCCAGCCCCAGCCCCTGCCCGGACCCCAGTCCCCGGTGTCACCCTCCTCCCAGCACGCCCTTCGCACGCTCGCTCTGCTCGGCCCTGGTGCGGTAGGAAGGGAAATCCCCGGCTCGCATCCCGCTCCACCGCCTGGACCAACACGCCCTGTCCCGTGGGATCCGCTGGGGCTGAGAATTTCCAGCACGGCATAAATTAATTTAGCCTGCGGTAGTGAAGTGCATTACAGAGCTGATTATAGTCGTGTACTACAGTGTGTGCACCTTAATAAAAACCCAGCTAAGCTACATATGGGAAAGGTAACGCTGCAGATTTATCTTTTCTTTTTTTTTTTTTCTGTGTTCTTTTATAGCCTCCATTTGCTTTTGTTCTCTTTTTTTATCCTTTTTGCTTTTATGTTTGCAAGTGATAAATTTTTCCATGTTTTACGTTTTATATGTAGTTTATCTCTTTATTTTGTACTCGTTTTGCATTGAAAATGGAACGAGCCTTAGAATAATACAGCTCATATTGAATTTTTTAAATTGCTATTGGGTATATGCTGCATAAGGTGGTTATCTGATCTCTAACTTAATCATGGGAAAATATTGCTGTGGGGAAAGCTGGCTTCGTAACAATGAGACCCCTATGCTTTCATAAAATTTATTTAACTCTAAACCCATTATAAAGCATTAATATAGAATTCTCTTACTTTCTGTCGCATTCTAGTCAGATTTATTGTACACCATTACTGAATTCACACCCAGAATGAATTCCTAACCGCACAGTCTCCAGGCAGGATGCTGTTTGAGCTTATCAAGATACACTCCTGTGCTCAGGATTTCCTACCTTCCAAAGCCAGTAAAAATAAACAAAACGGTGGTGTTGTTGTGGTTCGAAAGTCGAGATTGAGGGACAAGATAGAAGGTTAGGTGTTTCTTCTGCTGGCAATAATGTCTGTGTGAAGCAGAAGGGATGCCAGTACATTCCAGAGCCTTGGAAAACCCTTCCCAGCACACCAGAGTTACCAGTGCCACAGCCACACCTCGTCCACGCCTGCCATCGCGGTGAAGACGAGCACAGCACGTTTCCACAGTGACCACCTCTTGCCAGGATGCTGTTAGTGCTGGGTTGGTGCTGTGTTCAGATCACGCCATCTGCAGAGGGTCCTGCCCAAACCGGGTGGCTTTGGCCCCTCTGACGGCAGCGGGAGCAGGGGACAGGTGGTCACTTCCATGGGGAGAGTCCAGATGGATAAATCCAAATACATGTGGACACAGGGGAAAGGAGAGAATCTGGAGGTAAACTGTCCCTTTTGAGAGATTTTTATGTTGATTTCTCTTCTCATTGCTGAATGTGAGATATTTTACCTCAAGGATGCTCTATATGAAGTCAGAGAATTACATTTAAATAAAGTGAATCTATAAAGTGCATTTTCCCATTCTCAACTCACCCTAAAATGAATTTCGGAGGCATTTGTGTCAGGCTGCAGCAGCAAGCGGGGATTCTCTATTTTCTGTGTAACCTAATCACTCTATTTTTCATGAGTTTATCTCTAGAGACCGTCAGATTTTCCGTGCTGTGTAGGCAAATCCAACACATCTGCTCCAGCTCCCGTCTCCTCGAGTGTCCAGCATCAGAGGTTTTATGGGGAAGGTGACAAACCCCCTCAGCTGATGGGTAACAAGACAAGATGCACATCAAAGAGACTGTCATGCAAGGATCAGCCATGCTCTGAAGCTTCTAGCTAATAATAGTAAA
The DNA here is from genome assembly GCF_000699245.1 of Pterocles gutturalis. Lineage (NCBI taxonomy): Eukaryota > Metazoa > Chordata > Aves > Pterocliformes > Pteroclidae > Pterocles > Pterocles gutturalis. Next base: position 4,417 of record NW_010122313.1, on the reverse strand, counting down.
TATTATTAAATATTCTCTGTATTTTCCACAGTTCCAGGCTGTGGCAATTCTTCATGTTTGTTCCAAACGTTGGATGACTCAGCTGACAGCTTTCCACCGTGAATCCCATAGTTATTCATTCCTGATGTAAAGTAGGAGTGGTCTGATGTACAGTCAGAGTGGTTTTAAGTTGGTTGCCGCCTCTTTTATGAGACATAAACTTGTGCCTGACCCTCCGGGGATCTTTGCATTTATTACTCTCCCAAAGAAAATGTGAATACTTTTCTTCCTTTGATTTTGGGGGTCATTCCAATTACCAGCACCAGTTGTTAAACTTCTGAAACCAAAGCCAGGCACAGCACAAATCAATGGATAGATCTGGTCCATTAGCTTCTCTGTGTATCAAGGGGAAGTAGATATCGCATTTGATTTTTCAGGCAGTTACTTGCCTTTGATTTCAAAGGTGTTTCTCAGCTGTAAAACCAAGGAAACAGAGCGGAGAATTAGTCTGCCTGAACACAACATCCCTCCCTATGCTGATGTGGGGAGAACTAGTCTACCTGGATATAGCATCACTTTCCCTATGCTGATGTGGGGGTACAGCCATTTCAGCAGAGAGGGAAGGGTTAAAAAGGTAAGATGCTGAAGGCAGTGAGGTGAGTATTCGCACAAATGAAAACCAAGTGTGGCAGATGACTTTGCATGTTACCTTTCCTCTGAGTGCAATTTTTCTTCCATTATGGAAACGGTTAGTATAAAAGCATTTCAGATTTGTTTTTGCAGAACCTCTTGCTCGAGTACATTGCGTATTCCCACCAGAGACAAGCGATACCACACGGCTGATGGAAGCACTGAGAGACAGTCCAGTCTCTGCAGCTGTGGTGTGCACAAGGATGCTCTGCGTCTCATTCCCTGTGCTGGGTGAGATCTGCAGCTGAAGCTGCCCCCGAATTCCCAGTTGGAAGGGCGCTGGCTCGAGCGAGTTATACTGATTAGCACCAGTACAGCCAGCCGTACCTCGGAACACGTCAGCTCTGAGGTCTTGCACATTCAGCTGTGTCCAGTGAAGCTGGTTTCCCACGCCACCATCACGTGAGGATTCGCTCCTTCACGTTCATTCCAATTTGGTTGCTCCCAGCTGAGTCCGAGGGATCACCAAGCCTTTCTGAAAGGGGCACAGTGATGTGAAATCCCAGACTTCATGACCAGGAATCTCACCGTCAGAGCTGCAGGAAAGCCTGCCCAGTGCCTTGCATTCCTGACCTTTAAATTGATGCGCGTCTTGACTGCTTCTGCAATGCGCCTCGTCTCCGGGTTTATTGGGGTTTCGAGCAGAAAGCGGAAGCAACCACTGAACCCAATTATGGGACATTCAGCACAAGGTAGTTCTAGTGTCACCCATCAGAATATACACAGTTCCTCCAAATCCAAACTGTTCTTTCAGGGTTGCTGAGAAATGGTGTTGAGCAAAGTCTGCAAGGAGCTCAGCAGCGATGGCTGGGACCTGCTCCGGTGGAGGGTGTCCCTGCCCATGGTGGTGGGGGGGAAATAGGTGATCTCTGCTGTGGGGAAAGGGTGGGAGAGCTGGGGCTGACGGAACAGAGCGGGCTTGGGGGGTTTCATTGTGTATAAATAGAAAGAAGTTAAATTTACAAACCAGGCAGAGTAAATATCCATCTTGTTTTATTATAATCACAGGCTCTTCCTCAGCAATATGCTTTTACTTGGGCACTGCCACTACCCCTCATTCCAGGTGACCTTTACAGTGAGGTCTTCTTGGCCTTCTGTATCTTGATTGTATTAATCGGAGTCTAACTGCTCAGTTTAAGAACAGCAGCTGAATTTGTAAGTCAGTTTTCCCTGACAGCCCAGCCCTGCAAGTCACTGGGAATGGTCTGTACCTAGAGTCCAGGGATAAAATTGACAGAAATGTTCTGATAACAATTTATGGGGAAAAAAAATCACAAAGGAGCAACTTTAAGGGCAATGGAAGTTTTGTGTTTTGTGTAGCAGGATGAGGAGTCTGCCCTTGGCATTTCCCAGCTCCCCTGCTCGTTGCCCTTGCTGCTTCGGAGCAGCCGCCCCAGGGACGGAGCCAGGCACGAGCCCACAACCTCTGCAAGGATTTCCTTCCCATCAGCTCCCTGATGTCCTTCATGAAGACTGGATATTTTCAGTCTCTTTTTGTTCAACAGGCTGTATGTAAATAATTTCTAACACATTATTTTGGGGTTTGGGTAGTGGACTCCATTTACCTACACGTCCGCATAGCGCGAGGGAGGTTCTCCAAGCCTGTGATCAGATATTTCCCAAGTAAATCGCACAGGACCAGAGTTACGTATTGTATGTCGATGAATCAAGTGAGATGCAAATTGAAACATTAGGTTTTCCTCTGTAATATACAATAAAAATTCAATGGTTAGCAGTTGATACAAAGCATATAAATATGTTTTCAAATAAGTGCAACAGCTATGAAATCAGGAATCAGTAAGTCATAATACATTTCAGCACAATACTGATGAACTCATTCTTCTGGCACATATGAAATAGCAGGCTCATTTTAATTCTTTATAAATAACAGATAACAGCTTGAGAGGCATGCTCCATGCAATTCATTTTTATGACTCTGTCTCCGCCACACTTGATGCTCCTGTGACGTTGGGGTCGGGAGGAAAGGGTGTATTGTGCATTCGTGCTTCCTTTCCTCCTCTTTGCTGCTTTATAAATTGGCTATCACTTATTAAAAAAAACAACCAAAAAAAAGCAGCAATTTAGTGCATCAGAGTACCAGCTGACTGATGTGGCCAGAGATCATGTCCTTAGTAGCTTTTCTGCAATTTATTTCATTTATCTATGCTTTGTGTCTCTGCTGTTGCTTCCTAATCATCACTCCCACTAGGCTTTGTTTTCCTAGTGAGGCAGCGACTAAATGAGCTGAGAATTAGATCTCTATTACATCAGCGGTGGGCACTGCAGATATTACCAGCACATTAAAAGAGAAATTCAGATGAAGCAAACAAGAACATGTTCTTTCCTATTCCAGAAATTGATCCTGGTTCCGCACTTTAGTGGCTGAACAGTGCTCGGGAGAAGGAGATGAGTTTTGTCACAAACAAGCTGTTGTATGGGCTCATTAACAGAAATAAGATTACTGGTACTCTGTAATTTCATTTCTCTTTGTTCTTAGAAGATTGACTAGGCTGGAGAAGGAGAGGTGCTCTGTTGTGGTGACAATTTAAGGCTCTAAAATGGAAAACTCTTGAATGTTGAGGGATTATGCTTTTGTACATAAGGAAGGCTGGCCAAAATATCCACCGCCCCACTGCTGATGGAGGCAGCCCGGGGTTCTCCCGCAGACACGGTGGGTACAGTGTGTGCCCCCCGCCCAGCGGCCCCATAACATGGGACGAGCCACCACCCCCTCCAGAGAGCCCCTGGGAGATGCCCCCACAGCCGCACCCTGCAGCATCCCTGCTGCTGCCTTTGCCATTCCCGTAATGAAGTAAGACATCACCCTCTGCACCTCCGGACCCGGCGGCTGGGGGTTCAGGGGGGTCTGGCTTCTGGTGAGGAGCTGCATGGCTGGACACAACTGCTTCTGTTCTTCCCACAGGGAAACTGGTCTAATAATAATGAAATCAGGTCTCCGTTCTGAGCATCCCCCCTGGGCTGCAGCATCCCACCAGGCAGCAGCATCCTCCCAGGCTGCAGCATCCCACCAGGCAGCAGCATCCTCCCAGGCTGCAGCATCCTCCCAGGCCGCAACAACCCCC
>NW_010122313.1:0-368 GCF_000699245.1 Pterocles gutturalis | reverse complement strand
CGACACCACCGTCCCAGGCGGCAGCATCCCCCCAGGCAGCAGCATCTTCCCAGGCTGCAGCATCCCACCAGGCTGCAGCATCCCCCCTGGGCAGCAGCATCCTCCCAGGCTGAACCATCCTTCTGAGTGGCAGCATCCTCCTGGGGGGCTGCTCCTCCCAGACCCCCTCCGCGGGGTCCCATGGGCCCTTCCCCTGTTCACCAGCTGACTTGCTCCTGTCCCCCACAATCCCCAACACATTCTGCTCCTCATGGTTTGTCTCTGTTACTCTATCTCCCCTCACCCTTGGGGGGAATCATTCCCCCCTGCCCTCCCTGGGGTGTCCCCACATCTTTGAGACAGGCCACATTCCTGCACACACCGCCCAC
>NW_010122312.1:0-3513 GCF_000699245.1 Pterocles gutturalis | reverse complement strand
TATCTATATTATATCAAACATTATGGTTTGTTAAAAACAAGTGTTTTTGTCTTGGGAAACAGTGTTTTACAAAAAAAAACAGTCAAACATCAAAAAACCACTTATGCACTTAACAGTAGTAGCCTTGAGGATTGATGCTGTATGTGGTGTACAGTTTCCAAGAAAGGAACTAGGCTAAACAGATCTAAAGTCTATGGAGCTACATTCCATCCTGTTAATGCTAAACAAAAAAGAAAAGAAATAGCAACCACTAAAATAATGTATCTATGAAATTTGTAACAGTTAACTGAGGCCCACATCTATAACTTCATCATTTTTATATCTATACAAATTAAATAAAAACATGTAAGAGAACCTGTTACTAGTAGGAAAACATCTCAATAGAATTTATGTCATAAACACAACTAACAACCACCTCATATGAGCTCAACACAATTGTTTACTTTTAATCCTCTTTGCTCATAACCTTCAACCAGAAACTTAAGGAATGAAACTCTCAAAGAGATCCTTCCTAAGCTGTCCTGCAGGCCTACCAGACAAAACCAGCTACACTACAGCTGCTCAGTAATACAACTCTGGCTGTCCTGAGATAGTTCTCCACTAAAAAGCCCTCACACCCAAACCTCAGTCACACAGAAACCAAGTGACCCCAACTTCTCCTAGCAGCCCCACTGCTACACGATACAAACAAGGGGCTTTAGAAACAATTACACAGAGCTTGCCTCCACCACCTCTACTCACCAAAGACGTGTCCCATAACATTAAAAAAAAAAAAAAAAAAAAAAAAACAAAAACCCAGGAGAATCCACAACCACCTCCACCAACTTAAAACCAGCCTCTAAACTGCCTCCCTACCACCTCCTTATCTTGTGTTACCTCTCATATTGCTCCCAGCTGTCTCCCCCTCTGCAGGTTAGAAGACAAGAAGTAACTGCTTTTCTCAGAACTAGCATATCAGGTGTCTTGCTTTAATTCATTAGTCCCCACAGTGAGAACTTTCTGCTGTGCTTACTCCACCATTTTCAGTAAAATGAAGGTATTCAAGGAGTCACACTTCAAATAGTCCCTGGGAACATAACTGTTTGCTCTTGTTCTCTGTGATGCCTGTTTATGATGGCAGTGATACCCCTCACTAGACCAAGTTGCTCAAAGCCTCATCTAACCTGGCCTTGGACACCTCCAGGGATGGGACATCCACAACTTCTCTGGGCAACCTGTGCCAGTGTCTCGCCACCCTCACAGTGAAATATTTCTTCCCGATATCTATATCTACCCTCTTTCAGCTTAAAACCATTATGTCTCATCCTATCACTACACTCCCTGATCAAGAGTGCCTCCCCATCTCTCCTGTAGCCCCCCTGAAGTACTGGAAGGCTGCTATAAGGTCTCCCTGGAGCCTTCTCTTCTCCAGGCTGAACAACCCCAACTCTCTCAGCCTGTCCTTGTAGGGGAGGTGCTCCAGCCCTCTGACCATCTTTGTGGCCCTGCTCTGAACTCACTCCAACAGGTCCATGTCTTTCTTATGTTGAGAGCCCCAGAGCCAGATGCAGTACTCCAGGTGGGGTCTCATGAGAGCAGAGTAGAGTAGAGGAGGGGAATCATCTCAGTGAGACAGAAAATACATAGCTACATGCTTTGTCATATTTTTCCTGTTCTTGACAGCAATGATTTGTCTACCTGGTGTTGTGGTGGTTGGACCTCTTATTAGGATACTTAAAAATTTGAAAGGTCTCTCTGCTGTGTGATGTGCTGTACTATTTCCTGGCCAAGCAATCAGAATGTGCCATAATGAGCAACTGGTCACTTGAAAAGAAAATTCAGTGTGATTTTTCTCAAGGACTAAATCTGATGAAAGTAGAACTAAGTTTGACTACTTACATATCTTATTCATATGGCCATTTCAAAGAGCAGATACTGGTCTTGGTTTCTTTCAGACAGTCAAGCAATAGCCATAGTCAAAACAAAGAAAAAAATAGTTTTCATATATACTTAGAATGGAACTAGTTGCTTATTAATAAATTCTCTCGCATCCATTCATATACTTAAGCAAGTGACCCTACCCCAAAAATACTTCTTCATTGTTTTCCTTGTGTGTGAACCTTTTTTTCTGTTCTGATATTGGTGATCTACCATTCCCTATTTTATCTTCTGTTCCTTACTTAAGAAGAAACAAACCCAAAACAACTGAAAACCACTTGTACTATGGTAACTGCTTACTTCCAAAATATTTCCCCTCTTCTTTTCCTTTATCAAAAAAGATGCTATATTTCTAATTTGTCACACTCTCAAAGCATATCAATAATTGCAGCACTCAAAGAGAGCAAACCTCTAAAAGGCTTGTAACTAGACTGCAGTCTGAAAACTGTAAATAGGATGCTTCCTGTTTCACTGCCCTTGACATGTTTGCATAACTAATATATTTTATTTCCTAGTTTACATCTTGTTTGGTTGTGGTAGTGTTTTAAAAAAAAAAATGCATTTGAGGTACCAAAATCACTGAAAGGTACAAATTCAAAATGACACCAGAATGTGATACTTCCAACCTTCTATTTATTGAGGAAAAGTCATCCTCAGACAGGCTGGGGAATCCTGGACCAAGTCTACCCTTCCCAGAGATTTGAAATGGGAGCATTCCTTGGAGCAGATTCAGGGAGGTCTGGGACACGGATCATGGCACACAATGGAATTAAAAATCGCCACTAGAGCCCACCTTAACAGGAGAAATGTTCTACTTCTGCCAAAAAGCCAAGGGATACTAACTGAAAAGTGGGACAGAAAAAAGACTTTCAAACCTGTCAAGAGAAGGAGCATACACTTCAGAGAAAGGTATTTAAATCTTAGAGCACATAACAAAACCAGCCAGCACCTTTAGAGAGGAATGTTCACCTACACAGGCACATTTTTGTAGACTGATCTCCAGCATAACTTGCCCATCTTGAAAGGCAGGAACCCTGGTGGTTACTGACAGCGATAGATCAAGGGAGGATTTCATAACTCTTCAGAGGTTTGAAGCTTAACCTTCAGTACAGGACCACACAGTGTAATTCGGATTAGCTCCTGGCAATAGTCAAGCTAGTATGCTAAACCCAGCTAAATCTAAAATATGTATGGAAAGTGGCTGAGCTCCAAGGCATAGTCATCAAGTGATCCCGACTTTCTCACTTTTTGTGATCATTGGTAAGTTAAATAAAATATACATTCATCACCTAAAATAAATGAAAGAAAAAAGAGAAAACACATAGAAAAAAATACAAACCATTTATGATTCCTTTTATGACATCTAAGGCTGCAGCTGCAGTGTGGCAAATATATAAAAAATACTAAATTCTTTATGTCAGTTTTGTTTGCTCTTGGGAGAGGAGGGGGATGGAAGATTCTGTCGATTTTCCTGAAAAGGTTTAATTCAATGAGCAATGGGGCTGGAATGTAGAGCTATGGGTAACGGCAGGGATGCCGCAGCCAGCAGGTAGATTGGCTTGGGTTGGGGTGGAAGATCAGCCACATGCTTGAGGT
>NW_010122311.1:0-636 GCF_000699245.1 Pterocles gutturalis | reverse complement strand
TGACCGGGGTGTGTGTGCAGGGGGCGGGGAACGGCCTTGGAAGAGCGATGCCCAGCCAGGAGAGAGCACTGAAAAAGCGGAGCGGAGGCAAAAGAGAGCACTCTTCCGGGTGTTCTTACCTATATACCGGGAATGACGTGCATGTTACGGAATATCATTGGCTATTCTGAGTTTCAGTTTTAACATAAAGGCAAATCCTATGCTAGCAACCGGCTGTGCCTCTTTGCTCGTCTGCTGACCTTGGCAGCAGAACAAAACATCGGTCTCCTCTGAGCGTAAATCCAAAACACAGCCTCTTGCTAGCTATTTATGAAGAAGAGGGAGAGAAAAGAAAAAAAAATAACAGAGTTAACTTTAAGTTAACTTTAACCCACGACACCATATTAAGCATACAAGTAGGCAGGAATGGAAGTGAGCATGTTATGTAAAAATGATCATGGCATTTACCCAGCACGCAACATGCACAATTCTCTGCTGAAATTGAAATCAATTAAGTTAACATGCATTGTAATCAAGTTTATATTTTAAATATAATTGTACAAGTACATAATCATAAACTGTTTGAAAATGTTAAAAAAAATAAATAATTAATAAATCTGAAGGAAATATGCATAAAAATACATTTAGAAAATTAAA
>NW_010122310.1:0-2348 GCF_000699245.1 Pterocles gutturalis | reverse complement strand
CCCAAACCATTCTATGGTTCTATGATCTAATCTTGCTGCCCGACAGATCTTTTCATCTTAAGTTACATTCCATCTGTAAGTGCTGTACTAACATCCAGTAAGGAACACCCACTCCCCACCTTTATTGACAGAGGAAAACAAGGAAACAACTTCACTGGAAGATGTGGCAGTAAACTTGTCACTCACACAACCCTTCCACTGCAGCATCCATCCCTAACAATATACTGATTCGTGACGATGCAGACCCCTTGGGATCATTAAGGCTGTGACACCACAGCAATAGTTAGCCTACTTTCATTTCTGGTGCACATAGCAGGTGTCAGCTGCACTGGACCTCGTGTGCCAAGGTGACACAGAGCCCTCCTCCCTGCCTTGGAGAGATCAGTCCATCTTGACAGCAGAGCACTTGCTACTCTAGTTACTAAGATGAAGAAGCCTTCATGGCAATAAGGGATACTCTACACAGCCTTTTATTTCTGTGAAGTAAACATCTGAAGTTCCCAGCAGACAGCTGGATTGCTCCATACAACACTGGTAAATTTGGAAACACAGTGCTTTTCAAGCTCACCTGCTGGTAAGAAAGATGCTCTGGCTCTCTTCTGTCATTCACCAGCAAAACATTTTTTAGAGAAGGAAAAGCCAGCTGCCAAAAGACGGTACACCCCAACAACTCTGAGGTATGTCTTTCACACATTAAAAATCGTAAGCCTTGAATAACAAGTATACAGGTTTTTCCAATCGAAAGTTTTATTGACATTCTTGGAAAATTAATCTAAATTTATGATCTTGGTCTCTCCTTCTTGCCCTTGTACAAGGCCAACAGCGAAACGTTGGCTACTTTGACAACCTTGAAGCGAACTCCAGGAATGTCACCAACAGCATGACCCTTCCGACCAAAACCAGCAACCAGAACTTCGTCGTTTTCCTGCAATGAAAGACAGCGTAGTTACAAAGCTATCAACGTTAAACCTGGGCATACTTCTGAAATGAGTAACATCAGAAAGTCTAGGGCGTGGCACAAATTTAAAGAAAGCGGAGAAATACTGAAGGCTATTGATACCCTTTAAAAAAGGACTGGTATCCCCTTCAGTGTTTTGGAGAAAGGAAACATAAGTAGAGATGTCATTTAGCTTGCACCAGCAAAGGCAAGAACTGGCTTTTCCATAGGAGGGAAAAGCACAAATATGTCTCTCACATTTTTTGTCTGCCTCTGCCACTACAGCATTAAGATACACGTGGTGCAGAATGCCTTGAACGCTTGTCTGACCATCCCCTAAATCCATCAGTTATGTGCTTCTTTATTTTGATATGCAACTTTTCATAGATCAGTTCTTGAAGATTACCTCAATGAAGTTCAGGCAGCCATCGTTGGGAACAAAAGCTGTTATTTTTTTGCCATTCTTAATCAGCTGGACTCTAACACACTTCCTGATGGCAGAGTTGGGCTGTTTAGCTTCTACTCCACTAAAATGGAAGCACATGGAATTAAATTAGCAAATATCAGTTTGATGAACACCACACCACCACAAATGTTATTACTTTGTACTACATGTATCTGTAATTCAAAGTCTGTTAGTTATCTATTTAGAACTACTCAATATAGAAGAGTCCAATTCCTAAGCTAAGTAAAAATTGAAAATTAATCACTGACAGACACATACAAATTCACTAAAAAAGAATCTGGAGGGTAGGGTGGTGGGGGAAGGAAAAAAAAAAGGAAGAGGAACACCTTGGAGCCCTGGTGGCGTCTCTGTGAGGCTTATGAATTATAAAAAGAAAAAAAAAAAGGCCTAAACACACCTTCTCCCAAATGCTAAACAGAGTTAAGTGATATTCTTATTTTCTTTCTGCGAAATAAGCAGAATTTTTAAAGTTACAGGTGTATGAGAAAAAATACCTTTCAACACAGCCACCTGGAAAAATAAACCAGGTTTTCCATTTAGCATATAAAAACTAGCAGAAATGCTACAGGTAGCAAAACCCCTCACAGATTTAGAAAATTAAACAGCTTAGTGCTGCTTCTTTCTTGAGACCCCTCTCAAAGCCCTCATTTTCCGGGGGACTTCCCACGGTAGCCGGACAGCCCACGCCATGCGCCATGCCGCCAGGGAGGCAGGCATACCGGGGATGCTCGCCCCACGACCCGCCCACGCTGCCCTCTCTACCCACACTTTCTCCAGGACGATCCCCTTGGCATGGGAGGCGCCGCCGAAAGGGTTGGCCTTCAGCGCCGTGCCCAGGTGGGCCTTCTTGTACTGCTTGTCGTGCCACTTCTGGTCGCGGCGGTGGCTGCGCAGCTTACGGGCGGTGCGGAGCCCTCGGCACTTTCCTGCGGGACAAAGGCACAA
>NW_010122309.1:5592-13223 GCF_000699245.1 Pterocles gutturalis | reverse complement strand
TAATATATTTAGTATTTAATAATTAATTTATTTTAAAATATAAAAAGAAACCATTTAAGAATTAAAAGCACCAATACTTTTAAATGGGCAGAGATCTCATTCAAACCTCCAAGAGTACTGCATGTCTGAAGGAAAAATAGAGAAAATGGAAGAAGAAAACTGGCTCCAAGAGCTTACACTGATTTTATAATATTTTACAAGGGTACTGTATTTAGCAGTCATGATTTTACTGATAGAAAAAAAAGGAAAAAGAATAATCACTGAGTCTTACTTGTTAATGTTGCTTCCTTCTTTCAGCCTGTCTCCTGCAGCACCAGTCTTGGTTGCCCTTTCACTGCCTGCCAAGTCCACCAGGCTCAGCTTGCCCACCTTCTCCCCTGACGTCTGCAGAAGGAATCAGAAAACAGCTACTGTTAGTTCATTTAAATTAGGTTTGATGTATTTTCAAACAAGTCTTGGTGTAGACTCTCTACAGCTGTTCCAACAGCTTTGGAAGTCAGAACTTGAACAATACGCTGTGATAACTCAGTAGCTGCTGCTCCAAAAACAACAGGAGGATTTGAAGTGAAATAAGACACACTTATATCTTCAAGACATCTCAGAAATCTCCAGAGGAGAGAAACACAGGGTACATTAGTCAAATGTTACAGCAAGAATGTATGCAGAGAGAGTACAGGCCAAGGAGTCCCAAAGACAGAAGGTCTGCAAGCTCTGCCTTTGTTTTAACATGTTGAAAACAGCCTCCTAAAAATCTGAGAGGTTTATACCAGGTTTCCGCTCTGTTTTTCAGAAAGAATGAACGTGACAAGAAGCATGTTATAATTTATGAAAAGTATTACAGTTGCAGAAATTGGTTGGAACTAGATGATCTCTAAGGTCCCTTCCAACCCAAACCATTCTGTGATTCTGTGATTCTATAAGTCTCCTGTACCCTAACAGCCTCCTAGAAAGCAATCCAAGCTATGCGAGTGTTTCAATCCTGTAACACAGATTTTGTTACAAATCTTTTTATCGCATTCGACCCAAAATGACGATCTGAAACACTCCATGAATTTCATATGTGAATTTGAAGTTGAAGAGTGAGCACTGTCTTTGAGAACAGTTTGCTTACATCATGCTTTTCTGCAGCATTTATGACTTTAGCATCTCAGTATTGCAGTTGCAAAGTGCTATGTTCCCCTAAATGAACAGGATAATTAGAATCAATACACTTTCAAAAATGTTACTCTAAACCTCTCAAAATACAGTGTGATCATCAGGCTGTACTGAAACGTGTAATTTCCAGGACTGAAAGGACCAGCAGATGGGAAAACAGAGAAATCTGTTCCAGAAACTCACACAGGGGTCACTGGAAGATGCAGAAAAGACAGCCAAGCAGAACTACCACCGTGTATCCAGGCTGCCCATGACCACACAAAAAATACGTATGATAAGGATGCAGTACAGCCACAGGAAAAATGGAATAACAAACTATGGCAAATGAAGGAGTTTAGTGTAGTATGACTGCTTATTTTAAGTGCAAAGGGAAAAAAAAATCCAAATAAAGAACAAGAAAAATTGTTTGGATAAGAAGACTGATGGAGACTGAGAAATGAGGAGGAAAAAAAATCCAAATGCTCACTATGATTTACATTGTATTCAATACTTAGGCACATATATGCCTTAGATTTGCTCCACTGACACTCAAAATTTCTCCAAGGCTTTGAAGCCATTAAAGAATTGCCCAAGCACAGAATCCATCAACAAAGTTTAAAGAGTTCTGGTGTGGGAGATCTATTTCAATTTTAGTTTATCACTATTTTCTGTGAGGGATTATATAATATTAACATAGATGTTATTTCACACCCCCCTCCAAGTAATATTTACATATAAGGAAATCTAAAGAAAAATAGTTTCACATTTAAATGTCTTCTAGATATTCAATATATGTGCATGAAAATATTAATGTCATACAACGCATTATATTTGAAATGAGTAGGTGTTTATATTTATAAAGTTGATCATTTATACATATTTGCACAAAATAACCCTTTGAAGGAGATTACCGGATCTATATTCAGGTGTTCTTCTATTTTCTATCTACATGTGATATCTTTAGTTTCTGCTCCAAGTCTGTACTATATGCTGTTGCTTAAAAAGAAAAGAAGCGTTTCTTGAGTTTAGATTCTAGGATCAGGAGACTCTTCCTTTACTTTCCAGCTGGTCTGCTGCAACTTGGGCCCTGCATTTTTGCTTTCCATTTCAAAAAACACATTTCATTTACAAACCTATTTAAATTGATTTCCCTGCACTGGGGGACAAGTGTACGAGCATTACAAGGACTTCGCTAGCCAAAGCCATAGCTAACCTTGTGCACTGCTGGCACTAGATCAGAGCAGGAGACTGCAGCAAATGACCTCCTGAGGTCCCTTCCAACCAAAATTTCTATGAGTCTATGATATATATTAAAGCAAGAGACATCCAAGCTTACCATTTGGATCTTGTAGCTTGTTTTACTTACCCCTGATTGCACATCGTAGAGTGTGTGGGTGAGGATAATCTTGAAGACTGCATGGGACCGACTGCTCTCCTCATTCATGTTGGTTGCAGCCACTGTTCGAGATTTGTTGCCCTCGGACATCAAAGACTCAATGTCCTAGATACAATTTTCACAGCCATAAGCATATCTGCATTAACATTTAATTATCTACCGAAACAATCTCATTTTGGTAAAACACAGCAATTATTTTCCCCACCGTTTAGTCATAATTATGAGAAGAACATATTGTGATCTTCCCTTTAAAGACCAGAAATTAAACAATGTTGTGGCACGTATATTCATCCATTACCTCTACCTAGATATTAAATTCTCAACAAAAATAATGCAACTGGCTGCACATGAACTCAAAAGCAAAGAAAAAAAGTGAAGAAACAGCAATTCATGTTTGAACACTGGCATTTAGCCTCAGTTGTCAAACACATGTTCTTGAAATCTGTGATACTGACATAAGGCTCAAAGTTTTATAAAATAGAACCACACCAAACAGGTCATTATGTTCCTCCTATATATAAGAGTTTATAAAGTCCTCTGATACATTAAGTTGCGATATTTGAGAAATATGCAGCTCCCCTGCTTCACTGTTTTACAGCAACCCTGTAAAATAGTTCAAACTTTAGAGTTTGGGGCTTAACTCTTATTTAAGCGTCTCTAGCTGGATGATGCTAAAAAAAACCCAAAAAAGACTCCAACAAAAGAACACCACAGACCATTTTGACTCTGTGTATATTACACAAAGCAGCTGGGCAACATGTAAAGGAAAAGCATGCAATGTGTCTTGTCTTAACAGAAACCACCATAAAGAGGCAGATGAATGCGTGGAGAGACCGCAACAGGCAGGGCTGCACCATTTTCGTGTTTTGCTTAAGGTGGCAGAATTCCATCTCATCTTTACTCATTTCTCCCACAGGACTTTGATGCTTCTTAAAAATTAGGGCATTTTGTGAATGCATATACAAACATTTACTATCCAGCAAGCAAGTTTTATGCAATGTTCTCAAGTACTTGCCTTGTAAACTACCAGTGGTTTAGAATTCCAGTGTGCCTGTGTGCTACTGGTAAGTGAAACTACCAGGCAGCAGCATGACAGCCAGAAAGTGACAAAACGTGGTACTAAAAGCCTGTCTCCGCTAAATCCTGGTTCTGTGATTAATCACAGAACACTTTCCCATGGTGACAGCATACACTCATCTGAAGTTTGGGAGGAAAGCTGTTTCATTAAACAGTTGAATTACTTCCAGAATTACTGAATAGCACAGGATGAAGATGAGTTTCTGCTTTTAATTCTGTTCTCCCCAGTGATCACAATACAACAATCCTACAGCTCTCCTGCTCTAAAATCCAGGTGACTGCCATGGCAATCAGGAGTAGCTTAATCATTTTGTCCTGAATAAGGTTAGGATGTCAACACAAGCCTTTCACAAAATTGATCCTTACCTTGTAGCTAGCAACAGCTAGTTTGGATAGGCCATCTACGTAAGGACCATAAACACTGTGTTCTCTAACTTTTAATGACTGACGGCTTCTGGTTGGGAAAAAAAAGTTATTTATAAGCACATGACCAACTTAAGACAACATTTATAGAAAGTCAATTTCTCACCAACAGATCCCAAACATGATGGTCTTACAAATATCATAATAAAGCACAGAACAAGGACTATAATGCAAACAAAAAAGCCATATGTTTACACATAAAATGCTGACATAGACATTTTTGTCACTATAAAAGCTAGCATTGTGGTGAGTTTACTCCAAGCTTTTAGTCTTACTACTTTATTTTGATTTAAAATGAAAGGACGCTGAGATCAGGAAAAAGCAAAAGCCATCCTATGCAAATGCCTTCGATGGGATCCATTAAGGCAAGCTGCTTATGGAAAGGAAGAGTGCACGAAAACGTCTTGTAGTGCTGTTGGCACACACGTTACTTACCCTTTTGGGTCAAGAAGATCTCTGACTTTCTCATTGTATATCTCCATGTAGGATACTTCCACTTTGAAACTCTGCTCTTCATTTTCCTCTTTCTGTGCTCTTTCAAAGAGTCCACTGCAAAGTCTAGGGATTAATCCAGGCTGGTCAGCAGTTCCCATCATGGTGTATGATTTTCCAGATCCTGTGTGATTGAATCTATGATTAGTGTACATGCAACAATGGCCTTGCTGTGCAGAACATGGAAAGGAAACAGAGAAAAAGTAAACCAAAATAATTTTACATTTCAATGAAAGATATTGGTGCAATTTTCTATTTTAATGCAACCAAAACACCATTTAGCTGAAGACTATTTAGTTAAAAGGAAAAGCAAAACAAGAAGTTCAATTCAAACTGACAGAGAAACCTTTTTCAGGTCGGTACAGTCTCACTGTGGGTGACAACCCACTAACACCAACATACGTGCCACAATGAGAAAAATCAGGTGCACAAATATACTCATTTTTGCAGATTCTATTTAAAATTAGGATTAAGATTATTCCAACTATAGATGTAGAAAACATAAGTGACGCACTGAACTCAAGGACGATCGCAATCATTCCAAAGATTATAATCTAAGGTGTGAGAAATAAGGGTAGCCAGCAGCAACAGACAAAATCCTATTTCTCATCCTGTCCACCTCTTACAAAAGAGAAAAACATTTCTTATCTACATTACAAGGCATTTCTCCCGAAACAATGTCACAACAGCCATGAAAAGAGTCTCCAGTCAGAACGTAGCACCTTGTGCGTCAACAATATTTTTTGCTTACGTCCAGAAGGGACTTACCAGTCTGCCCATACGCAAAGATGCAAGCGTTATAGCCTTCAAAGGCATTCTGAAGAATATTCTCTCCAAGGCACTTGAAAACAACATCTTGACCTATGAAATGAAACACACAAGCTAACATTGTAACAAAGTGAAAGATATTTTTGCCTTGATTTGGATTCTTAAATAATTACGCAAAAGCAGTTAGTGTTTTGCTGCTGTTGTTGCCCCCATAGCATCCAGGATCTGCTCCCTCTACAGACCAGCAGCCAGCGGACGTGCCCCAGTTTTCTGCTACCGTAAAAATCAGAAGCTGCGATTATTATGCGTATGCCTGTGTGTGCTTAAAACAACATCCTTTCAATGTTCATACTCAGAAGTTTTATCAGCAGAAAATCTACTATCAACGGCAGAATTTAATCCAGCGGTGAATGCCACCACCTCAAAATATACCCAGTCTGCACCTTTTAACAACTGTCAGTTGATTTTAATCTAGGGCAATTAGTAGAGCACCAGATAATTTTACTGTATAAGATATTAAATAATACTGTGAGGAGATTTTTGCAGAGAAGGAATCACAACTAATGTGGGATATATTATAGTACACGATACACACTGTCAAAATATAAGGTATATCACTTCTTTTGTAATGGAACTAAGTCTGTAGGAACAGGTTTTTCAGCTCCTTTTCCAAGTGGAGGAAGAAACGCTTAATATATTTGGGTATTATCTATTTAAACACAACCTCTATTTTCAGAATTTCTTTTACAAGCAGAAGAACTAAAGTCTGAAAAAGATATGGCAGAACTTTATGGACTGAAAAGTCCTCTCAAATATGTTAATGTTGCTGAAAGCTTTTTCTTTCTCTCATTGATTGTAGTCCATATCTTTACATCCAAGTCCACTCAGAATTCTATGCATGTAAAATTCCCCATAAAAATTATATGGGAATATATATTATTATATAGTAATAGCTGTGCAGAACAGTTTTGGACCAAACACTTCCAATGTACAACAGAGCATAATATGAGTGACACAGTTGCCTCCATTAGTTGAAGAAACCAAAAATTTTCCTTCCTGTGTAATTTATACGGTTGAAAGTGTCACTTTTTTCTCAGTTCCTCACTACATTCCTATTCATTAGTTATTTGCTAGAGAAATTAAAATCTAGAAGCATATCCATCTTTTTTCTTGTGATTTTTTAAAAATAAATGTAAACAAGCTTAACTGATTCCCCATTTTAAAAGATAACAAGTATGAAAGGAACAGATCACAAGACTGCTAAATCCAAATATATTTCATATTTTACCATAACTATTTGCCCAATTGTGTCATAATAATACACAGAAAATTTTTAATTCAATACATGACACATTCTTTCCATCCCATATGAATTCACATACCCCTATCCTAAATTAGGCTTTTTTTAATACTCCATTATTCAGTTCTAATGTGATGCCAGACTCCCATCAGCACTGTGAAACATGAAATAACATCTAGCAATGTTCCTCAAATCCTGAAATGGATTTGATGCTTTTAAAACTGGACTTGGAACGGTATTTTAAATAAAGAGAGAAATATTAATAACCCATGATTGTGATAGATTTCTCAATTTCCTGCTCTGCAAACAGGTAGTGATGCCTATCGCTATGATCATCTTTAGAGAAAAGAAACAGGAATGACTGAAGATTTTCCTTTTTCTTTTGACAACAAGCAGACATATAGAGCCTTCCTCCGTGCCATATGGTCTGTGCCCTTCAGCAAATCCTGGATGTTAATCAGAACATTTGCACTTGGAGACAAGCAGCACAAAGCTACAGTAAATATTACCTGCGTATTTTTCTTTGACAGATTCATCCATAGACCAAAAGCAGTGATCATAAGCAAACACCTGTAGGAAAATAACCAGGAGAACACCATATAAAAATGCCAAATCAAACACGTTATCCAAATATTGACAGCGCTGTGTTATGCTGGCTACCATCACGCTCCTCGGGGCCACTCTGAAGATAATACACATTCCTGCAGAATTACTTGCTTTCTATGAGTTTGAAGCCTAAACAAACACTGCATCATCCTACATGCAAGCCTGTTCCTTGCTTTTATTTCTTCCTGGTTTTTATTTCTTCCTTTCTACTGGGTGAATACTATTCCATGCCCTCCAAAAGCTCTCCATGTGGCAATCCACTGGATGTCAAGGAGCTCTCCTTATCTTCCTTCAAACCCATCCCTGCAATTCATTTTTCACAAGACTTTCTATTTTGCAAACTGACAGATGTCCTTCGGCTGTTTCTGCCCACCATCTCCTGGTGTCTCCTGTCTGCATAAATTAAAAACATGCCTTAGGGCAGGAACCTCTTTC
>NW_010122309.1:5308-5580 GCF_000699245.1 Pterocles gutturalis | reverse complement strand
CACTGCTGACAAACAGAAGCAGTTGTCCCCAAAGTCTAATACTTGTAAAGGACAATAAAGAGCAAATGAGTTTTATTGTAAGAGTAGCACTACAATATTTTTAAATAGAAAAGTTTCAAAAATCTTCCTCAAGTACTTACACTAACTAAAACAATTTGAAAAATTATGCAAGACTCAAAAGTCCATACTACCAACACATCCAAACTTACTACCTATGTTTATGAAAATGCTTAATATAGCAAAATCCTTGAAATTTAAACAACTTATCCTCA
>NW_010122309.1:0-5293 GCF_000699245.1 Pterocles gutturalis | reverse complement strand
CTTTTTTTTTTTCCCAGCATGAAGAGATAAAAGTAGTTATTTTACATCCTCTAATTGAGGAAACAACAGCCTGTTTATTTAAGACTAAGGTTTTTTGGTTCTTCGAATCTATTACACAATTAAGCACACTATTATAATATCCCATGCCCTCAGAGCATTTAATGAAACATCATTGGCTATACAACCACATCAATAAAGCTGAACCCTGAAATTCTAGGATACCAACAGCTATCTGCATACCAAATAGTCATGGGATCATAAGCCACAACAACAAAATGAGGTTGCTTTAACACAAATACCAGAAAACGCTTTTAAAAGCCCACAACCATCAAGTAGTCTTCCATTCACAGCCCGTAATGCTGAGTAGGGATGTTCTCATTTGTTCCTGTGACTCATTTTCTGGCACAGGCTATGCAGTGCTCTTCTGCAGCAAGGAGATGCTTGGAGTTTCTTACTCAACAGCTGATCAACTACAGAGCTGTTTTTCAAAATGCTTTTAATATTTGGAAAACCCACAACTGAATAAGTGGTACAACAATTTTTCACACACTGATTTAACATGCAGTAAAAGCCCTTACCTTTGGTTGGGTCCTACTGTTCCCCGAAGCATCAGGAGCAGAAAGGATTTGGTATAGGGTTGGGGTAAGAAAAAAGAAAGACAAAAGAAAAAAAAAAGACCGTTAGTGGAGTGATTTTAGCTTAATCACTCTGTCATTAAAACCTGGTCATTGGAATCCTGTATTGGAAAAGTTCATTTGTCTCCTCAGATCTCCCCTTGCTTACAGATCCCAAGTAATTTTATAAACCAATGTTTATCTCTTTTCAAGAGTAAGATTTGAGGTGCTGCTCTGAATAAGTTGATTTTAAATTCAAAGCCACTGATTTTTCTCATGCTGCCATCATCTCTACCTAATTCTCTCCCAGCTGGGTTTTTATTGTGCCACCTCTGTCTCTAGTTTTGTGGGTGTCGCTGCCTCTTAAAAACAACGTATTCAAGCAACGTAAAAATTTCCAAAACCATTTGAACAGGAACCTCAGGAGAGCTATGAAAGGGGAAACTTCAGAGTCCAGCCCTTGGAATTGCCCAACTTAGTTCTCTCACAGTTGCTGGGACAGCAGAGCAAACATTTGTCTCCCTAAATAATGAGCAGAGAATAGCAATTCCTTTAATCTGTTATGTGCATAATTTAAAAGTTTGGTTGGTTGTTTGGGTTTGGTGGGGTTTTTTTTTCTTTTTTGGTTCTGGTTTTTTTATTCAGTTGGGTTTTTTGTTTGGTTTTGGGGTTTTTTTTTGGCTGGGGGGAGGAGTGTTTGTGATTTTTTTAAACAATAATACAAAATTACTGGAGTGACCTTTAAAATAACAGCACAGCATCTGTCCATGCCCCGGCAGCAGGTTACGCAGTCTTCCCACATACAGAAGATGGGAGAAATGCAGCAAACACACAACAAGGAACCAATATTTTGCTTGTCCTGGACCTTCCAAATGAGATTAGGAAGCTCTTGACATCAGTAACAAGCAAAGCCTGGTGACAAGCATCACTGATTTCTTCTGAACAGAGCAGGAGAAAGACACGGGAGCCATATACGATTACTCTCAGAATTCTTGCTGCTTATATGGGTTGAGAAGTAACTTTAAAAATAGTAATTTTTCAGCACTGTCTCTCAAAAGTAATTATTAAACAAATCCATCACCTCTTTTTACTCAGGCTTGGATCTACTACGCAAATCTGTTTGACATAACAGGAACAACAGCGACTTTGGAGAGCGGCACTCGGGGTGACCACTATGCAGGATGATGATTTAAGTCGAGGTTACCCCTGACAGCCATGTCGCAGGGTCAGTCAAGTCACCAATAACACCACGATCGCTTTTCCCCCTGCCATCCGGCTACGTTTGAACGAAAGCTCTCCCAAGGTCCTTGGTGCAGGCTCTCAACTATCTCTGTTGCTCCTGGGTGGGCTGTAGATACAGAGGAGCACTTAGTGAATCTCCTTCACCAGGGCTTTGATCCAGACACAAAAGACACCGGAGTCTGGATTACTCTAAGAGAGATGCAAGAACATTTTGTTGGCTCTCTGTGCTCCGAGATGCTAGTGGAGCATTTTGCTGAAGGACTTCACTGGAAACTGCAAAGTAGCTTTTAGGGGCGCTCCTGCTTACAAGGCAGGCTTATTCCTATACCTACAGGAAGATCATTCTCGTTGTGAAATAAAAAGAATAGCAAGCGTGGATTCGGAGTTTTGAGTTTAGCACTCAGAGACATGACGCTGCTCTTAATTCAGCAAGCAGTTGTGCTCATATTCCCCAGCCCGGTCCCAAGGCAGGATTATATTGTGACAAGGCAGCTGATCTCTCCAGCCCTCCATACTGGATGTATTATAGAGTATTTGGATTTAAGCAGCAATAAGGATACAATATCAGAAGTCTATCACATACACAGCTCTAAGAGGATGGATTATGCCAGGCCATGTAAATCACCAAGCTTAGTTCAGACTGAAGATCTTAAATTAAGTATCTCATTTTCTAAAGAGCCTCACTAACACACTAAGCCATGTCTTACAGCCCCCTTCATCCAAACACGGGCAAACGGAAGCCCTACATCTAAGAAACCCAGCGTACAGCATTGAGGATACAGCACAGCTATCTAGAGCTGTAGCTTGTTCTGTGTAATCTGGACCGAGAGAATCAATCGGACAAATGTTTCCCTAAGGAAAGCATTACGGGTGCACACTGCATTACACAGTAATACGAACCCATTAACGCTGCAGCTGAGCGCTGAGATAGCTGGGCCCAGAAACCCATGAAAAGATTTTCAGCCTGATTCAAAATCCTGTGGGAAATGAAGAGAGATGGGGATACAGCACCCACAGCAGCCTTACAAGCACACGCTGTAAGTGCTGGGTGTTTAGAGGAGGCTCCATGCCCAAGTATGGTGCATTGCTACGGTCCATGTCAGAGGTGATGAAAAGGAGAATACCAAGGAAGAGCATCACCTACAGAGCAGGGAAGCATCTCCTACAACAAAACAGGATGACAGCGATGTATGCAAAGAACATTTCCTATGGTCAAGGCTGGCATTAGCAAAAAAATTCTAGAGGATCCTAATATTGACAACTTGTAATCGTAATAAGTAGTAAAGAATCACAAGTAGTTCTAAAGACTGTGTGTGGCTGTGTCGCCTGCGATCTGCTAACACCAGAACCCATGTCAAACCAGTGGCTGCAAGGAAGAGAGTGAAAAGGAGCACACAGTGAAATGATTGCTGCAGGACTCTCAAAGCAGCTTCCCCATGGATGCTGTCATTCCAGAGGTGCAGGCAGGACTTGTTATCACTCCTCAGCTGACAGCCAAGAATTCACATCCATCTCAAATGCAGCAGAAATGTCCAGGCCAGGAAGGGAAAAACTTATCACTTAGTTACTGAAGGATGTTTCTAAGATGTTTTCAGCTACATATTTTCACTTGAATCCAGACTGACAGGACTTTCCTTTGCCAGCTCCCCCCTTTTATCTTTTTTTCAATGCCAAACAGAAGTAGTGGGAATCTAATGTATCTAGAATTTCTAAAATTAAAAAAAGGGAAGGACAATACTCTAAAACAACAGCCTACAATTATTACTACGGTATTTGTTGCAGCCAAGTGAATATACACACTATTTCAAGGGTGAATGAAGACATGCAACCCTGAGTAACCACTTCTGTTCAAGCTTGCTTCTGTACAAGCTTCTTTTACTTTCAGATAAAAATGTTAGTGGTTTCACAGATCTCATGCACAATTTAAATGCAGGATAAAACCGGAGCAATTCCCAGCTGAGACCATCAGCATATGTCCAACACCACTATTACTCCATTTTTTTTTTAAAGAATAGAATCTCCAGTAATTTATATATTCAAGCACAATAGACTTTGTTCAGCCATAGCTACTAGTGCTATTTCAGTAATACCTCAGATCAGTTTTTACTCTGGCTTTCCAGTTCAAAAGCAGAGGGGAGGTATAATGACCTTAAGTACACTTGCGATTTTGCAAATCTCGTGGGGAAAACACCACTGCAAATGAGTAGAGGTGAAACATTACTGGAAAGAGGCAAGGATAGCTCAGACCTTATCTATTCTGTTTGGCTGAGCCAACAGCTCAGAGATAGCAGCCAGCTGGCAAATCAGCACATGCTCTAAATCAGTCACAGCACATCCTACTTCTTGCCTAAATCAGAAACGGGCAGATGGGGCAAACGGGAGGAGAAAGGTGGGAGGCAGCAAGTCAGAAAGCAGAGGAAAGAGGTATAGAGGCTGTAGGACTTGATCTGACAAGCCAGACATCTTTTTTTTTTTTTTGAAAAAGAACATTTCCTATGCCAGCAGCAACCACAACAAACAACATCCAGACTATAAATTAGGCTGATGCTGCTCAGTGGTACAAAGCTGTGCTGGATTTACAGAATGGAAACATAACATTTTACCATTTTCAGAAGTTTCTGGAAAAGCAAAATATAATAAAAATGTGCAGGTTGAAAAAAAAGAAAAGGGGAGAGGGAACAATTGCAACAGTAACTATGAATTAGGGAAGACCCAGCAAATCCCCAGAAATTTTTATTGCTTTCCACTTTCAATCTTCCACAACCATTGCACAACCAAGCATATCAAATTCCAGTGTAATTAGTGCTATTTTATGCCATTCAGCTTTTTAGGAACTGCTCAGCATAAATTTCAGAAAGCAGCTGAAAACACAACTAGAAAACGGTACTGATGGGAAAAAACTACTTGGGGCTTAACAGTAAAAAGGTGTCAGTGTCTCCCAACTATCAACTCTGCAAGACCACATCTTTATACTCCCAAGGACCTGCCAAGACTGCTGAGTTAGTTTGCCTTAAATCAATTTGTATTCATGAACATTTTATTAAAAGTAAAGTTGGCATCACGTGTCACAGTAATTTATCCTTCAAATGCAGGAACAACTCCGCTTTGTAGCAAGTTTATCCTTTTTGAATTTTATACGGATATATTCCAAACCACTGTGTTTCTGATACTTCTTAAATCTAGTATCGGGTAAACTGTTCATACCCCATATCCACAGACTTCGCTGTAACACTGGTGTCCACGATGCCCGCTCTACACTTCCAAGGAAATCTAGACAAGAAATGTTGTGTTGTAACGAAGTCTTCACTCTCGCTCAGTGCACGTGGGAATACCAACACAACAGGACAAGAACCCTCAAGAGCTGCTCGTGGTATCAAGTCATAGGAGAGAAACTATAGCACACCAACACAGCTGTCGTGGGTTAAAGTTAACTTAAA
>NW_010122308.1:0-16759 GCF_000699245.1 Pterocles gutturalis | reverse complement strand
CTTAATGATTCTATGATTCTATGATAATAGGTGTTATTTTCCCTTCTGAGCCCAGCAGGGAGGAAGTTGCAGTTTTTCTCAGAGAAAAAAATACATCCATCAAGAGCCAAAAGAGACCAAAAAGTCCTATCAGTCTGTAAGATCAGATAAGAGTTTCACTGAGACTCCTTATAGGAATGACTCTTCGAAAACCTAAGGCACCACTTTTTCTGGGGCACAATAGCCAGCTCCAATTCCCAGGGTGAGAAAATACCTCAGGCACGTTCTTTGCATCCTTACTGGTACTCTTGATGCCTACAGCCTATATTCAGGGCACATGCAATGAGTCAGGTCCCTTAGTAGCACCAGATGTGACATTTTTATTCAATCTTCAGACTTTCTCCTCTACAGGGCTGGGCAATTATTATTACTTAGCCGTAGCATATAAAATAGAGCACTAGAGTTAGACTTCAGAGGACTTGCTTCTAATGCTTGAATGAACACAGTTCCTTTGCTGGTGTGCAAATGTTACAACAATCAAGGAATCATCGATTTACAAAGCTAAGCTGACTTTACCTGACATGTCTGAACTGCATAGAGTTAAGTTTGTTGCAGTAATTAAATGTATTGCTTTGACTTAATCTTAAAGGATGTTTAAAAACTTGTTTTAAAAGCAGTGATAATAATTTATAGCAAGTTATACTCATTATTCGAGAGATCAGTTTGCATAAGGCTCTTTTCCAAGCCCTTTAAACAATATTTGCTGTTGTGCCAGACTGCTACCAGGTTTCCACAGACAAAACTAACCTTCAAAATCATATAATCAATATCAATAACTTCTTTATGAAGCAAAGCAGGCTAAGCTAATTAACTCAGACAGATAAAATTCTCATGATTACAGCATGAGAGAGGAAGTAGATGTGGATTTTTAATTTTTTTTTTGTTTTGTTTTTGATGAGGGGAGGCGGAATGAGGAAAAAAACTCAAACTTGAATTTCTGAGGTCCCAACTCTGACTGTATGATTTTGCCAGCACTCCCATTGGGCCTGACTGTGCTACACTGACAGGGCTCAAAGTCAAAATTACTCAGCTGAACAGATAATGGGAAAATATTGTGCACAGCATGATTGTGAGCCTGAGCTAGCCTGTCTGTGCCAATTCAGTGACTATGCAACTTGTCTAATTTGCATGCTAATTTGTGAGCACAGGAAAAATTACCATTAATATATTTTTGAGCAATCACTATGACTTAATATTTTTAGAGTATAAAATACACTGTGAATTCCCACTAAAGTATTCTCAGTATTGGATTTTTACAATTTTTTCCTGGTTTAGTAGAAGGATGACTTAAGCATAAACAATTTTATACACAAGTTGTTTTCAGAGTAAAAGCAAAATAAGGCCCCCCATCTTTCCTGTTTTTCCATAAATCTGTGCTTTTTTTTCTTCTAAATCTCCGGATTGTATTATTTTATGACCTGCTTTCAAACAGTACTTTGACTTACTCACTGTAATGTTAAAAAATACATAGAAATATCTAGTAATAGGTAGGAGCTTTAAACCCATATATGCAAGAGAAAACATTACATATTTTAATTGTGGGAGTTATTTAACTGAAAGGCCTTATCTTCTCTGAAACTAGAGAGCTCTGGGAAAATAACTTTTATTAATTTGTGTATGTTAACTGTAAGAAGATAACATTTTCTTTAGATTTCACTGGGATATGTAGCATACAGCATGCAATGGATCATCTAAATCCTCTGCATTTAGGAAACAGCACACTCTCTATTCCCATTCAACTTCATTGACACTGTTCCCCTAAGAATTTTTTCTGGTGTCAATCTTTCAAAACAGTAAGCAACAACACTAAGGTACCAACCCAAGACATTGCGGCACAATGACACCACCAGGCCTTTGACATCAGCAGAGACAGTATAACAAAAGCACTGCCAGGAGTTAAATTATAGTATCCCCCTCTTCCCCCAAATAAGATTTTAATGGAACTGTAATTTAAGATAAGAATTGCCTCTTCTGTTAAAAGCCGACATAATTTAGACAAGGTATCCTGAGAGATAAACCTGGTAAACTGAGGGAAACAAAGAAAAATATTCATTAGTATAAGATTTTAGTGTAATATTAATTAATTTCCCTGTCTGAAAGCAGTTCCTTGAATTTAAAAAACTCAGTCTAAATTCAAAGAGAGAATTCAGATATATAGCATGCCTTCTCACTTTTATGAGCTCTCCGTGTCACTAGTGATAACTAAATGAGACTGAATAAGTAGGGTTTCTTGGCCTTCTGCAAACAAAATCACCTACCCTCTGTTAAAAATCTAGTTACTGAAAAAAAAAAATCCACTTTAACTGCAGCATTGTTATATAATTGTCTGTGTTCTGTTTAAAATGTTTTATTCTAATAACAAATTGTTGTCATTAATTCTAGCAGTTATTTCAGCAATAATACAGCTTATTAGAATACTCTTCTGTTTCACAGTTAGGACATTATGGGATGGAAAGCCTACCTTGTAAACAGAGTGGTAGAGAGCTAACTCCTCATTTTTCAATTTGCCCAAAATATACATTTTTGTTATACAAACTAAAGTATTAATAAACATAATCATAAATTGTTTGATATTTAAAACTATTATCACAATTAATTCCCTCCCTTCCTTCTCTTCCCACCTCAGAAAGACAATATGTATATCCTCTCATGTACTGGTCACAGTGGTTGCCTTACCTCTATGTGGCATTATGCAACATGCCTTAAGGAACATTTTATTCTGGTGAGGGACACGGCTAAAACATATTTCCACTCCCATATGACCACCCACATGAAGAAGGCGGACGGTTCATCTGCAAGACCCTATCTGACAGTGAGCGAGCAATGGCACAGTTCAGAGGTTTGCAGCTGTCAGAGGCAGCTCTCCTTCTTGTGGGAAATCTGGACGCCAAACTCCACAGAAGACAGCTCAACACAATAATTAGGGTAGGGAGCTCAGAAAGAAGCTGCTGGGATATTTCAGAAATATTTCCCTAAATTTTGAGACAAAGTGTTGTTCAGCTTACTCCTGACACGTGGCAGCTTGAAAGCACAACAACCCACTTTCTGACAAAAGTGTCAATACACACTGATCGCAAAGAGGCAATACAGGTATTCCGTAGTCTAGGAAGTCATGATGTAGCATATCATCTATACACACACAGACACACTGCATGCATATAAACGTTTTATTTTTCTCAACCACACAGAATGCCAAATCTGCCAGTAGACTCACATTCTGATAATCTTTTGTAACATTATAAAGTGTAAACCCATTTTTCTGATGTTTTCCAAGCACAAGTTCTGTTGCGGATGAGAAAGATATGCACAAAAACCTTCACTAACTGAGTTGAGGGAGAGAGGGTAGAAAAAGTAGCTAGAGAGTTCTCAAGTTTTAGATTCTTGTAGTTTCTGTGGGGTTTATAACATAAAAATGCAGCTTATCTTCTCAAGATTTGGGGTGGGAAAAGTACCATGAGTTAATTATTTTAGTAATTTACAGCAACTTTTATTAAAAAGTATTAAGGTATTAATAATAAAAGGTATTAAAAAGGTAAATTTTTATGTTGCACTCTCCCCCTGGCTTCTGTACGTTGGAAAGGTTGCTCAAGTTCCTTCCTAGTGACAGAGGCAGGAAAGCATTAGGAAAGGAAGCAGCATGCACTTACTTCAAGCTCCTATGTTTCCAGTAAAAATGCAGGACACGGACACACACAAAAAACATTTCTGAAGAAAATAACAGGGGGAAAAAAAGAGCAAAAGAACTTCAAAAATTTAACAAAAAGTAAAGACATCACAATCAGACCTGAGGAGAGCTGTTACGATTTTCTTTAGGTCACAAGTTGCACATTGAAGGTTCAGAGACCATGATCATCTCATATGGCTGTGAAGTAAATCCAAAGTCCTAGCACACTTACGCTGCTGTTTGACTAGCCTTTCAGACTGTGCCCATTCTGTGGAAAGGTGAAAAACTTCTTGTGTTGGTTTGCCATGAAAGTCACTTCCCTTCAGACATAGGCAGGAGTTAAACCAAGTGGTACCAGCAGCAGCTTGCCTGAATCATAGTATAGGGCAGTTACACAGGAGTTAGCTGGTTACTCTGATGACAAATACAATGGAAAGGTGTTGCTTTGGTGTGCTCTTCCACATTAAAAGCATGTCTGAAATTTACAGAAATTACAAAACCAGACAGAAACATCAAGAAAGAGGCCAAGAAATGGGCTAGTAGACATTCCCCGCCACCTCCAGTCCTATAAAAAAACACCACAAAAGAGAATCAGGCTGTCAGGAATTATCTTTGATTGCCATTTGGGCTGCTCTGGTCCCAGACTCTAGATGAGGAATGAAGACTTATATAAGTAGAGGCAATACTAATGTTTTACAGAACAGCATGTCATAAGGATTTATATCAGTTCCTACCAAATGAAGATCCTCCACAGAATCATACCCATATTCTCAATATATAAAGTTAATTATCCCAGTAATATAAACATGCTTTTTTAAATTTTAAGCTATTTTCCAAATTTAAATCACCTAATCTTTCTTGTACACAGTTATATCCTAGTGTAACTCTTAACAATGCATTTTTTAGAGCAGTTCCTAATTAAAAGAGCATGACTCCAGTTCAATAAGTTTTGTATTGCTGTACAAGTAGTAACCTTATGATGTCCCCATATAACATAAGTAAATTCAGCAAAACTCTAAGTTATTCTGTAAAGTCCTTCCTGCGTTTTCAGAATTATTTTTAAATTTATGTATTTGATAAACTAATACAGAATTGTTTTATGCCACAGATATTCACAGTCATTAATTGAAAAGAGAAGTGATAATTACAAACTGGTTTGACTTACCATAAAACAGAAGCAGTACATCACTGACTCCTTATCAGTGGCCTGAAATTACTAATTGACTGGTAAGGCACTAATTTGTTAACTCAGGTAGGAAGCTGTTGGTTAGGAAATCATCCTGCACAAACGTTAGCATCCTTTTGGAAAAGGTCAGGTACTTTCTTTTTTTATCATTACATTCTAACTGCTTATTTATAACTCAGTGAATGTCAAAGACAGGTCATTCTTAATGTATTTCCATGCAAAAATATTTACTACAGTACCACAATTCAAAAAAATGAAAAATAGTATATCAGATACTCTTATAAGCAAGAGCAGCTATGACTTCACTTTATTTCCCAAACTAGGATGAAAATCACTGTATCTCTTTTATTCAAAATCAAGAGGAAAATATTTCACACTAGAGTCATTCTTGCTTCCAAGTTATAAATAGGTGAACTCTCTTCTGCATTACTTCCACTGGCTTCAAACGACAAGCAGTACGAGACTCTGTCCTTAACCAAAATGGAGAATTAAAAGAGTTTTCAAAAACCTTAATTAGCAAGTCAAATTAAAAAATGTTTATGAATTTCTGATTTTATGGCTTCTAGACAGAGCATGTTCACCCAGTGTAGACTTAGAAGGAAAAGATACTTTAAAACCTCACTCTGTGGCAGCTTTGAAAAAACTCAAACTTCCAGTAAAAATGTGCTCTTCCTCACATCACCATCTTGCAGCACAGGGAACAAATTGTACAAAGTATCAGCATCACAAGAGCAAATCTTGGTACTCCCATCTCCTGTTTACATTCCAGAAGATGCACATTCCTACAGTCTCTTAGGAGACAGTGCTACAAAAATTATCCAAATGCTTCTCGACTCCATTTATCAAAATTATGAGATGAGCTAGGTAAATACTTTCAGTCGGTTATTTCCTTGCATTAGAAAATAAACTGGTCTTATAATTTAGGTGTGCATCAAAGGATTACATCAAACAATTCAGAAAAGTCCATACGAGCTTTATCAACAAAAGACATGAAACACAATGAAGGACTTAGAAGCAATATGAAGCACATCACTGAGATTCTGGGGAAAAAAAGTAACACCTATGGTAACCAATTCCTGATCTTTCACTCAGCTGTTTGCCGTTAACATCCTTCACACCAGCAGAAGTAGTAAGATACCTCTTTTTCCCCAACCAAACTAAGCTGCTTCTTTGAATCTAGGATTTTGTCTGGTGTTATACAAGAAATTTCTTCTCTTTGGTGCATGTTCCTCGACACAAGGACAGCATACAAGGGCTTCAATTACCACACACAGGAAACTCAGACTGATTTTTTCATCTAGCTATTTACAAATAATCATACAGAAAAAGCTTTTTTTCAGCATATGTTTTGTTTAGCGCTTAACACCCACTTTGCTTGACCCAACTACTAGTTAATTCACCTACTCTCTGTAGATCCACAGTTCTGGAAGAGAAATATCTGCCAACAGTATGTAAAAATATAAACTCCCAGATCAAGGATAACCAAAGTAAAGTAAAAAGCATTCATGCATTAAAACGTACCTTTGTCTTCCCATGCTGGGAGCAGATGCTCCCTCCAAGACACCAAGACATGACTTTTGATGCTCCCACCCCTTTAGTTGCAAGATGCTCCAAAATACAACACTTCAATTTAGCTGCTGGAGGGTTTGCAGTACTGCTGTTGTCTGACATCCTCCTTCAGCAATTACTGTAGACAGAAGATGACAAATAGGAATCACCATTCCTTCTCAGGATTTAGGGTACTTGCTATCATTCACTGTTTACAGATATTGCCTATTGAAATACACAAGATGGCCGCCACTGCTGCCTCCCCTCACTGCCATAAGATGGCCACCACCTGCCCTGCATTCATGCCCCCACACCCCTCCTGCCCCACTCCTGGCAGGAGGCAAGTGAGGGAGTAGGGGCAGTTGGGTGAAGGTTTGCAGGCCACCATGGGGCCTCAGGGCTCCCTTGTCTGGGGCTTGACCCATGTTGTGGCATAGCAGCCGAGCCCTGTTACTCAGTGGGGTCTCCAGCTCTGCAGCTGCCAGCTCCCACCTTCAAAGGGACCGAGCTGCGAGCAGTCACAGGTCACTGTGTGCAAACCCCGGCAGACTCCTCTGCTGGGCATGGAGGCCAGTCCAGTCCTGCTTTGTGCCTTTGACAACACACCACACACATTGTTTATGGATATTATCTTGTTTACTGTGGTTTAATACACTGAATTGGTGAATACCATTTGTAACCTTTTTTATTGACACAGGCTGTGTGCCTCTGCTGGTCAAGCAGAGACCACGAGGCCTTTCAAAATGCTTTTTATGCCGCCAAAATATCAGAGAGAAGAGGTGAGGGCAAGTAACCCACACCATCCTGGGTCTGGCTTTTTGGAGACTTTTAACAGCCCCTTGAGCAGGCCTGAATGCAAGCAAGCGTTCAGACACTACCACGACATTTGGGCAGCAGCCCGCTGCAGCACACAGTCCTACAGGGAGAACCAGCCTGCAAGTTGGGAAGGAAGAAATTGGCTTTTTGCTTTGCCAAAGTGGACAGGGGAAGAGATTGTCTCCTTGCAGCCACTGTGCAAATGCTAGATGCGGGGCAGCAGACAATACACTGAACTAAGTTCTAGCACTGAGCTTCACATGACTAGCAGAAAAGCTGGTACCAAGAAAAGCTCAGACTGACTTTAGTAGGCCGAGGTCTTTCTCCTAACATCTGATGACATCTGGAGCTGGATTCCTGTGGACTGCAGATTTCTCACTCTGGCAATTTAATATGTTGTCCAGGTTTTTTTGACACACCCTCTGATTGAATACTGTAACAAGAACTATACAGGAAGAGTCCTGTATATTTTCAGAGGCAGAAGGAGTGACAGCTCTTAGAAAGAAATCTGAGAAAAGCTAGCTATGTGTTTCTATTCTACACCTTAAAGTATTAGTAAGCAATAGAAATCCTGAGCGGTAGGAAATTTGAAGTATTTTCTTATGTTCTTCAGTAATTTTACAAGCTATTTTTCTATGCTTTAGGGTATGAGTTTTATTCAGTTATCTAATCCATGTGCAGTAATTAATCAAATTGCTTTAGATGGTGAAATTCGATCTAAAATCTTTTGTTCATTTGCAACCAAGTAAAGTTTGATAAGAACAGACAGTTTGGCAGTGCTTGCAAATCCTTGGGGAGCAAAGAAATTAACATCTTGGCACCCAGTTCTGTAATGATATGCCTGATTTAATGGAAAAAAGACGACAAATTCATTTCCATTCCCCTATAATACTTCTCTTTTGCTCTAGCTAATTAGCTCTTTGAAGGATGAAAGATGAACTTTTTTTAGGTATACCTGGTTCCTAGAATGTGCAGTAGCATGGAAAAATAATAAATCTGAAGCTTTGTGATAAGAATACATCAATGCAAAGTACGTTTACATGCCAGGAATAAATTCATTGTGGTCCATTTTTGTATCTGAATAGTCAACAAAATACTTAGCTAGTAGTACTTTAAGAGACATTTTATATACCTAATTTGGCATTGATAATTTGCATGAGTTGTAGCCTGCTACTTATTTTAGCTCATACTGTTTCCAGAAAGTTTCATGAGAAAGGGAGAAGAACATCACAGACAAAGCTGTGCAAGGCCATCTAATCTGTTTCTTCTCCTCTTTGACCATCCTAATGCAGGGATGCCCACCAGTATTAAGCAGCAAAATAAAGGAAAAAGTTAAGTTTCTTGTAGTATTTTCTGTTTGTTTCCTTCTTGCTTCTCCTTTCAAAAAAATACTACCATACTGTTTACCTGTTCCCTAGGCATACTTGGATAGTCTGAATCCCTATGTCTGTTTCTGTGCATTTGGTTCCTTTATGTATCTATTTTCTTAGTTTTAATATACACTAGAGCAAGGCTTTGGCTGTCAAGTAGGAGATAAATTGCCATCCATTATTTTTAGCCATATGTAGTTTATTTTTTCTAAAAGAACATTTGCCTTTTGAAGGTAGTAGCAGAATATTTACTATTCTCACTGTTGAAGCACTGAGTGAAAGATATGAACAGAGATTCAATACTTTCTATCTAATCTTGCCAAAATTTCTAAAATTGTACTATGAATAGTTCAACTAAAACTCACTTTCTCACATGAACCATCCAATATAACTTTTTATTAATTTTCTCCTTTTTACTTTTAATTACAGAAACATGAAAATTTTCATGTCTGGGTCCTGACTGGTGGAAGTGAAAGAAAAACTGAAGAAAACTAAAAGGTTTGTTGGTTTCTTTTTTAAATATATTAAACGGACAAATATTTTTTCCCAGCTGTTGTGGGTGTGTTGAGCATTAGTCAAACTAAAGGTTTGTTTGATAAAAAATATATTCTAATTTCTTGGAAAAACACAACAGATCATGAAAATATTATCTGTTTTTCCTTCTGCTGAAACACCTCCAGTACACCTGTCAGCACACCTTATTTATCATCCAGGACACTACGAGCTTTTATTTGAACTTAATTAAAATAGCCAAAAGTTACATGTCTGCGGAGGTGGGGTTTTTTAACTTATTTTTATGTATTTGAATAGCATTTTTCCAATTATATACTAAAAATTACAGGTTATTAATTTTATGGAGAGACAGAGGTTCCTCTAATAGACTGCATAACAAAATCAACATTAATAGTTTGTGAAAAAGCCATGAAAAGAACACTACGCAGGAATAAGATGGACTTTAGAACATGACCCAAGAAGCCTATCTGGAAATCTTGATCATATAGTACAGAATGTTAAAGGAAACATATTCCCTGAATGCAAATAAACTTTTTATAATAAAATTCAGAAAATTGGTACAAAACATTTAAAATATCATGATAGGCAAGAGTATTGTGGAAATTGAAAAAAAAAAAAAAGTCTAATTATGACTTAATTTTGGAAACTTTTCCTTGAACCTGATCCCTACTATCTAGGTCTTGCTTTTGATTAAACTCTAGACATTTAGAGCAACATGTTCCTTCCTGTAGTCGTTAAAATTCCATACCATAACTATAATATGCCATTTTCAGAGGTGTTTCATTTCAGCTGTTACTTCTTTTCAAGAAGTACCTTCAAAAATTGGATCACATATGTAGGTGTCTTATTTTTAAGTATCTAACCTTAGCTGCACAATTTAAAATATTCAGGGCTTAATCTTTACATTCATGACATTACTTAAATTTCTATTTTGTTGTTAGAATTAATTAGACTTTAACATTCTTAAAATGTTGTCATGCTAATGTAGTAAAAACTAAAAAAGCAAAACAATCTAAAATAACCTGTCTGAAGGGAAGGCTGCACTTGACCTAAGCAACACAGACTGCGTTACAATTATGGGCATTTTAGTTCTGTATCTCTAGAGACAGCAGTGGCTAACATGCAGGCAAGTTCATTAATCTCCCCGGCTATGAAGAAATGGAATGTCATGCACTGCAATGTGTTCTTTATTGCTATTCCTTCGTAGCTCTTCCATAAAGTTCTTTGTTAAAGATAAAAATGAGAAAACTTTAAATGGGATTTTAAGAATTTAAAAGCTGTAGGCTCATGAATACTCTTCAAAACACTTTCAAGATTGCCTACTGTCTGTCTAGCTATTGAGTTTACAGGGGAAGGATTTAAAACGTGGTCACTGTAAAAGTCTATACTAGCTACTTATACATCAGTGCAGAGGTAGAAGGATTATGAGTGTCTATCCTATAATGGCAATTACAAAAACCTAAATCAAGACATGAATAAAACTATGAATCTGCTTTATAAGACTTGCTTAAAAATGCAAATATACCATTATTTAAAGAAAGATATAACATACTGAACATTTAATGAATTTCCTTATTAATTCTAATCTACCTTCTCAGATTAATTTTAGTCATTAATTTGTATTTCCTGCTCACAATAAGTTATTAAATCAGTAAAAATAATACCAAATATCATCTCTTTCAGGCGGAGAGATCCCTAAATTTAAAGAAGGACATGCATTTAAATCAAGCATACAACAGTATTGATAGAAACACAAATGCAGACTCAGGCACTCTCAAGTGATAATTTAATTACTCTTGACTTAATAGCTTCAATCTCAACCCAGTAATTTTATCGTAGTTAAGATGTTTCACAGAAGCTGTTTTAGTATGGAAACGCTTACTTTTTGAGATAGTAACACAGAAGAATAATTAGATGTCATAAAGTAAATGTATAATTACTTTCCTCTGCTGTTCTCTGTTGTACATTGTGTGCATGTCCATGATAAGAATACTAGAAATACGCTTCACCAAAAAAAAAAAAAAAAATCAGCTACAGTACTACTTATTTACTTATTTGGGAGCTCTGTCATGGCTTTTTTGATTTGCAAAGAACCTGATATTCTGTCATGAATCTAGCATAGCACACTGGCTAGCACAGGTCAAAAATAACAGGTCAGAAATATCAAACCTATGCTTTGCATCTGAACTTAAATCGAGCTACAATGTTTACTAAGTTTAGTATTAATGGCTTTGGGAGGGGTTTGGGTTGGTTACTTGGGTTTTTTTTTTTTTTTTCTTAAACCACTGACAGTGAGAAGACTGGCTTATTGCCTTCCAATAAAAGAGAGCATTTTGCAACAACCTTATATACTTTTAAATTTGTCTTGTTAATTTTGTCAAATTAACAGTTAAAAAAGTAATCTAATCGGAAGTTTGGCTGCTCAAAAAAATCTCTACATTTGTCAAATGTCTGACATATATGTCAAGATTTGTGATTGACAGTACAGTTGGTCACAAAGCTGCAACATTAGTTTCATATTAACAATTTTCCCTCTACATAATTCTAACACCTAGAATTTAAACTTCTCTGCCTAAGGACTACAGACACATTTGCGGCAATTTTAAAGTTGCCTTTGTTATCTCATTAAGTATCTCCAGAACACTCTTGCTAAAGCAGACATTAACGTATTTGTGTATATTAGTGAAAGAAGATCCTAACAATTTATAATACAACGATCATAAGTTAAATCAATATTTTATTTTGGAAAAATAAACTTTCTTGTTCCAGAAGCTATGAGAAATTTTTAAAGCAACAATATGATCGATTCCAGTTTTATATAGAAAATAGTATACCTATAAGCCTGTCTCTGACTTATTATCTATTGATATAAAACACATACTAGACTAGGAAAAGTATCTTTGGATAGATACAGTATTTTGATCCATAATCGAGACTTACTTTTGCCTCTCTGAGGGAAAAGATGAATTAATGAATCACAAAATACGTAAATTGCATCAAGACTTTTTTGTCCTGGATAATATATGTCAGATTTTTTTTTTTAATTCTTCATAAATGCCTATAATAGATGATTTGACAATTAATTTTACTGTAGCAGGTTTTATTGTTTTATGTTTTGGATGGTAAAAATAGGGGTTGGAAAGGGAAAATAAAATCTCAGTATCAAATATGGCTTTATTATCAATGGAGGAAGAAATCACAACAGAATTATCAGTAACTACAGTATGCTAATAAATAAATATCTGGTCTTTCTACCTTATGACTTCTAAATTCTGTGCAATTGAAAATAATGCACCACTTAGTCCAAGAATGTCTAAGAAATGTGCCTGATCATGTTTCAGTGCAGCTGCTTACATATGATATATTCTACAGAAAATTTGCCTGCAGACATTATTCTTGTTGCACAACAAAGAAGGTAGCAACAATTAGAAGATAAGTTCTCATACATAATAGTAAAATTGCTATTCCATTGAGAGATTCAGACCTTTGTTTAGAAGAGACATTGTTTTTACAGTGCTATGCATGTGTTTTTATATAAAATATACATGCATGTGTTCCTGCCTTAAGTTTTCAACTTTATTCCTGTGGTCATAATCAAATGGGTTGACAGATACGCTGAACACATTTCACTTATAGACTTCCAAGGGAGAAAAGATCTTCAAAATATCTAGAGTTGAAAAAAAAAAAAAAAAAAAAAAAAAATTCTACGTATAAAAAAATAATAAATTGAAAAAAAAAAAAAAAAAAAAAAAAGAATTCTCAGTGAAACCAGTGCTTATAAAATTCATGAAATTGTGTCACTACCTTCAAGGACTTCACTTAAATGATGTCCGTTTGGAAAAACAGTTTCTCTAATATCGTCTTCCAAAGTATCCTGTGACCATAATGAATTCATATAAAAATATCTTTTTCAGTTAATACACAAGAACCAGCACACTGATCAGTCAAACTAACATTTTGTTACAATCAAAATTCAAAGTACATTATTAATTTCCTTTCACATTTTACATAGTAAGCAGGATATCAAGTGACATCTGTTATGAATGTGATAATAAATAAAACACCTTGGCTTAGTTCATGTTACTAATATAAAATCTAGTTTATTTACTAAGTATTATAACTAGAAACACTAGACTGTGAATCCAAACGCCTGTACCCCCACCATAAAACAAAAAGATCTAGGAGCTTTCTGGAAGTGGTTTCCATGGATTTTCAACAATAGAGTAAACTGAAAGTCTCTCAGTGAATTTTTCGGATCCTGGAGAGCCGTTATATTGGCATCCCATGGATCATATTGTTCATTTTAGTGATGTAAAATGCTGGCATTGACTTTCACATGAATGGTCTCCATAAATTTGAATTGTGGGATCAAGGCCTACTACTATAGATTGGTAAATTAATTATCTTCTAATGCTACAAATGTTGTCCTATTTATCATGACTAAATAAATCCAATATTTCAGTCCTTAAGAATTCAACACTAGAAACAGCTGGACTTTTTAGATTTAAACTAGGGAATAAATTCACGAGCAGAGGACTATAAAACAAGGTCCTAACTCTCAGAAGGACTTTAGAACTTATTAAGCATTTCTTTATTAGGAAAACAATACATATGGAAACTTTGAGCCTAAATTAGCTGTAGCTTAATGAAAAAGGATTTCTTTTTTTTTTTTTTAATTTCTGTTTCAAAACAAGAAACGATTTCTGCTACATTTTCAAGGAATTGAATGACACTAGACTTCTAATGCTTAAAAAATAAATTGTCCTGCTAATCACAAGATGTATACAGGTTATTGTGTTTGTTAACCATATTCACCATTGAGGAAGTGGCAAATACTACCTGTCGACAGATTTTAACTTGTGGTAGAATCTCAGATTATGGTTCTTTTACTCTCTGTACATGGTGATATAAGATCAGAAATAAATAAAATATATTTAATTGTGATAAGGTGGGTTAAAGCTGTGAGGTTTAAGATAAAATAAATATATTTGTTTTAGAAGTACACAGAACAGGAGTCAAGTGCTCAGGTAATAGAAGCATACTGAAGCATGATTTAATAAAACATGAAACAGATCACCTAGAAATTCTTCTTGAGTGCTTTCTGTCTATTTAAAATTGATGCATATTAAGAGAATATTTTAACTGTATGTTTCACATCTTCAGAAGATGATTTCAAGGCACTCACAGGGTAAAGTTGCAATGTTAACCATAGACTGTTAAGCAAGAGTTTCAATATCAAATATTTTTTAAGTTAATGTATAGCTTATCAAGTGAGGCTGAAATGTTTTTCACTTGTTGGCACTTGTAAAAATTCTGCAAATTGTAATTTATGCTTTTTTATTATTTGTTACTCTTTTATATTTCAGATGTTTATCCTACGAACATCTTAAGCGAATACTCTTATCAGATTGGTGAGTGTCAGGAGTGCTCAACCAGACAGACCTTTTTTCACTAAGGTAATTTTGTGGATGTTCTGTGATACCCTATCTGATCTTTGTCTGCCCTTATCCCCACAGTGTTAAGTGCTTTCCAGTTGTTCAGTAAGCTGTACGACTAGCATCTGGCATCTCTCTTCTTTTTTAGTGCAATTAACGACTTCTTTTTTATTTTTGGTTTATAGTTATTCATGTTAATGCTCATGAAAGGTGTAATTAAAATAATTTCAATGAGAACAACATCCTCAATTTAGCGTTCAAGCCTCCAGCCCACTGGAGCCAGACATTTTCTGCCAATAGTTCTCAGGAAGCAACACACTATTAAATATTGTACATTACTTTTTTCAGTGAGACTATGAGGTACTAACCAATATAACCAGATACCCTTTTTACAAACTTTGGAGACGACCATCCAAGAGGATAGGTTGTGGCCATCATTGCTATAATTCCACTGGCATAGAAAAGAGTTAAAATCAGAATATGTATATTGCCTGAAATATAAATGCGTACTGAACCTTGTATAAATATACAAATATGAAGAAAGGGAAAAAAAGCAGAAAAAATGCTTACAACAGAAGGGAAAGAGAAGACAACCTACAGTTGTCTACAAACAGCAAATTTTATATGTAACTCATTTCACATAGTTTATTCTTAATTAATTTTTGTCAATTTCTAGGTATTCTTCATTGGATAGTAATGTACCATAATATATATGTTATTTGTTAACAGAGTCTAACACTAGACATTGTAGAAAGACCAAAAAATATACATTAATCTTCCTTTAGAGAAAAGTATAATCATTTTACATAAACAGAGTGGAAATTGTAGATATATACGTTTCAAGAAATCCATTTAACCAATATAATGTAAGTGCATCACCTGCTGAGGTGAAAGACAGTCTCCATTTTAACTCCTCATACCACTTAGCTTTGTTTTATGACCGAAACTGTTCCAGTGACCTGTAAAAATAACTTATGTTCATAATTTTACCACGAGGCTCAATAGATTAATTGACTTTAGTGAATGCTTTTTGTGGAACTAGCTGGCCTAGTTATGCAAAACAGAAACCACACATCAATTTTTGTATAGCACTTATGGCAGTTAAACAGAAATGGAAGAAATGTTATTTTCCCCCAAATTCAGACTATGTTCAAGTTTCTATGGAAACCTTGAACACCTGCACAGAGAAAAGAAGCAAGGATGAAACTGTTCTCCCTGCTTTTCACCGTTTCCCTTCTTTTCTCTTTGATCCACATAGAAGCGTTTTATGTATAATTCACTTTCTGCTGTCCCCTGTTTCTCCTTTCATTCTTCACGTATCTTCAGGCCTGGGGAAATTTCCCTCATTGTACTGCTTCCCATCGGCTACCCAGATGATTTTGATGTGTGATGACTAAAATTTAAACATTTTTAAGTGCCTGGTCTTCCTGATTTTGTGGGTTCATTTATTTTAAGTCAGCTGAGCACAGAAAAAAAAAACTGCCAGAAACTCTAAGAAAAGTGCTCAGGACTGGCAGTCATAAATTCCACGATCCTGGGAGATCTTATTTGATAGCTGCTTAAAAACTCCTGTAAAATCTCTGAGGAGGCACCCAGCACAGCCCAAAATGGATATAAATGACATGCATCAAAGAGATCTCTAAAGAGCCTTTGAAGAGTTGGTTTTGATTCTCTTGCAATTAAAGACTACAAACTGTGAACTAAGCATAAAAAGGGTTATATACTAAAAAGCAGTTTTCCTAGAGACGTCCGATGACTAAGGAGACAGAGACTAGAAAACAGCACAAATGTGATTCTCATTTTGCTGCCTAGATTTTTCTTTCCTTCTTCTCTAGACCCAGGTGCAGCTCAGCCCTGCCTACATGCATAAGGCAGTGGAAATTTCAGTTTCATTAGAGCCAGCTGTTGAGTGATTTTGAAAAGATGTATATATTGTAGGTAAATAGTACCACTTGTCACACAAGATGCTGTAAGGGCTGACTAATTAATAGTCTACAAATCACTATAAAGCCCTCAGATGAAGGTCACTATAGTCCAGACTATTCTTCCCTGACTTGCATTATTTTTGTGGGAGTGATCCCCACACACATAAGAAAAAAATGATGTCAATTTGATAAAAGATTTAAACAGTTAGGCTAAAGCCTTAAAGCTTCAATAAGTCATAGACTCATAGAATCATAGAATCATA